>NC_141876.1:488655003-488806518 GCF_056163025.1 Triticum urartu | reverse complement strand
AGAGCATAAGTATTCTACGTTGGGTGAACAAATTACTATTGAGCAATTGACAGAATTGAGCATAGTTATGAGAATATCTAGGTATGATCATGTATATAGGCATCACGTCCGAGACAAGTAGACCGACTCCTGCCTGCATCTACTACTATTACTCCACTCATCAACCGCTATCCAACATGCATCTAGAGTATTAAGTTAATGAAAACAGAGTAACGCCTTAAGCAAGATGACATGATGCAGAGGGATAAACTCATGCAATATGATTAAAACCCCATCTTGTTATCCTCGATGGCAACAATATAATACGTGTCTTGCTGCCCCTACTGTCACTGGGAAAGGACACCACAAGATTGAACCCAAAGCTAAGCACTTCTCCCATTGCAAGAAAGATCAATCTAGTAGGCCAAACCAAACTGATAATTCGAAGATACTTGCAAAGATAACCAATCATACATAAAAGAATTCAGAGAAGATTCAAATATTGTCCATAGATCGACTTGATCATAAACCCACAATTCATCGGTCTCAACAAAAACACCGCAAAAAGAAGATTACATCGAATAGATCACCACAAGAGAGGGGGAGAACAGTGTATTGAGATCCAAAAAGAGAGAAGAAGCCATCTAGCTAATAACTATGGACCCGTAGGTCTGAGGTGAACTACTCACACTTCATCGAAGGGGCTATGGTGATGATGTAGAATCCCTCCGTGATCGATGCCCCCTCCGGCGGAGCTCCGGAACAGGCCCCAAGATGGGATCTCGTGGATATAGAAAGTTGCGGCGGCGGAATTAGGGTTTTTGGCTCCGTATCTGATCATTTGGGGGTACATTGGTAAATATAGGAGGAAGGAGTACGTCGATGGAGCAACCGGGGTCCCACAAGGGTGGAGGGCGTGCCTGGGGGGGGTAGGTGCGCCCCTACCTCGTGGCCTCCTCTTTTGTGTCTTGACGTAGGGTCCAAGTCTCCAGGATCATGTTCGGTGAGAAAATCACGTTCTCGAAGGTTTCATTCCGTTTGGACTCCGTTTGATATTCCTTTTCTTCGAAACCCTAAAATAGGCAAAAAAAACAGCAATTCTGGGTTGGGCCTCCAGTTAGTAGGTTAGTCCCAAAATTAATATAAAAGTGGATAATAAAGCCCAATAATGTCCAAAACAGTAGATAATATAGCATGGAGCAATCAAAAATTATAGATACGTTGGAGACGTATCAGACACCGTTGATGTGGGATGAAGTTGGAGACCGTCAGTTGTTTGGACCAGATTTAATCAAAGAGTCAGAAGAGAAGGTTAAGCTGATTCGATATAGACTAAATGTAGCTCAGTACAGACAGTAGAGTTATGCAGATTCAAAACGCAAGGAGGTAGTCTAAGAAGTCAGAGACAGAGCATATCTTCGTGTGTAGTCAAGGGAAAGTTAGCCCCGAGATTTGTAGGACCATATCGAGTTTTGGAACGTATGGGAGAAGTAGCCTACAAGTTGGAGTTACCTGAAGGACTGTCAGGAGTTCATGATGTGTTTCACGTTTCCCAGTTGAAGAAATGCCATGCAGAGATGACCGACATCCCTTTGAGAGATATAATGCCCCTGGAAGCAATTCAGTTGGATAGTGATCTAACCTATGAGGAGAAACCAGTCAAGATTCTCGAGGTTGCCAGCCGAGTTACACGCAGCAAGGTTATCAAGTTTTGCAAAGTTCAGTGGAGCCACCATACCGAGGATGAAGCCACCTGGGAACGAGAGGATGATCTACAGAAAGACCACCCACACCTATTTTCTAGCCAACCCGAATCTCGAGGACGAGATTCATTTCAAGGGGGGTAGGTTTGTAACACCCCAAATTTTCAATTTGGAATGTTATACATAGGTCATTCATGCATATCATATTTTATTGCATTTTGCTTTGCGATCCTCGAAAATTCTAAGCAACTCAAGGACTCACAGAGAGAGTTGAGGATTTCACCGTTTTCATATTTGAATTTCCTCAAATATCGAAACAAGGATCATTTTGGTTTTAATTATTTTTCCCCTCCAAAACTATTTCATATTAAAATTATATGAGAGGAGATAATATAACTTCTCCAAAATAAATGAATATTGGAGGAAAAATATTAAAATCAAATAAATAATTTTATTTGGATTTTATTGCCATTTTATTTGAATTAGAAAAATATGCATTTTTTTAAAATTGCATTTTCGGCCAAGAAAATGTTCACTAAGTTCTAAATATTCTATTTAGACGGTGAAAATTGTTTTTGGCATTTTTAGAATTTTTCTTTTTTTATATCTATTAGTATTTTTCTTGGCGGAATCTGTTTAAAAAAATCCCGGACCGCACTGGGCCGCAGCCCAGCCGACCCGTTTCCCCGCGCCGTCTCCCTCGCGCCGCGTCGTCGCCAGCACGGACGCTGAGGCAGAGTCCCAGCCGGACTCCACCTTGGGCCGGCCCCCTCCCCAAGCCACGCCGCCCCCTCCTATATATAGCTCCGCCCCCCGCCGCCTCTCACCATTGCTGCCACCGCCAACAGCAGTAGTAGCAGCGCCCGCCAGCCGCCGCCGCCCCTCGCCACGGCTTGCGCCGCGCCTCCCTCCCCCGCCCACGCGCCGCACGCCGCCGCGCCTTGCCCTGCCTCGCCCCGCCGCCACGTGCACGCCGCCGGACGCCGCCCCGCCTGCCGGATCTCGCTGCCCCGCCGCCGCCATTGACCTCGAGCCGCCGCCGGTTTTTTAGGTAAAAACTGCGATTTTCTTAAAAAAACCCCTAGATCGGTTTATTTTTTTAGTTAGATTGGTTCGGTTTTTCGCCATTTTATTTATTTAGCGGACGTTCGTCCGTTCGTTCATTTTAACGAACGTTGTTCGCCGTTTAGGTTCAGACAGCGAACGTTCGTTCGTTCGTTAGTCTTTTCTTTTTATTTTCTTTTTCGGCCAGGGACCTATCCATGATTATTTTATCACAGATTAGCCCCTGATCTTCAAACCCTCGCCGTTTCTTAATCGTTTGTCCAAGTCCAGTGAAACCAACGCCAAAATCTTCGTCTCGAACCCCTCTTTCTGTTTAATCAACTTGAACATGGTTTTGAAAATTTAAAATTTTGGTTTCAAGTAGATTTGAATTCGAAGTTATTTTCACCATAGTTTCAGTTCCGTAGCTTCGATTCAATTGATTCTTTTTGCAGATCGAATCTTTTCAGTTGAGTTTTCAGATTCGATCTTCTTATTTGAGTTTTACCCGTGCATCTATGCTTGAGTGCTTATGTATGCTATTGTTTGTTTGCGATATAATTCCCGGAGTGCAAAGCGTGCTACTATGAGTCACTAGGTTTTGCGGATCGTCAGCAAGGCAAGTAACACATTGATCATACTCTTTTCATACCCAATTTTTATGCATTAGTTTCAATCCTCAAACATTGCATGATTAGGATGTGATTAACATGTGGGCATTGGGAAGTAGATGATGAGGTAGAACCTTGATACGTCTCCAACGTATCTATAATTTTTTATTGTTCCATGCTATTATATTATGAACCTTGGATGCTTTATATGCTATTTTATATGATTTTTGGGACTAACCTATTAACCTAGAGCCCAGTGCCAGTTTCTATTTTTTCATTATTTTTGAGTATAGCAGAAAGGAAAAACCAAACAGAGTCCAATTGACCTGAAACTTCACGGAACTTATTTTTGGACCAGAAGAAGGCCATGAAGTAGAAGAATTGGGCCAGAAGAGTCTCAGGCTGCCCACGAGGGTGGGGGCACGCCCACCCCCCTGGGCGCGCCCCCTGCCTCGTGGACTGCCCGGAGACCCCCCCCCTTCCTTGTTCCCAACTCCAACACCTCTTATATAATCCAAAACTTCCAGAAAGAAACCTATATCGAGAGTTCCGCCGCCAAAAGCCTCTGTAGCCATCGAAAACCAATCTAGACCCGTTCCGGCACCCTACCGGAGGGGGGACTCCCTCTCCGGTGGCCATCTTCATCATCCTGATGCTCTCCATGACGAGGATGGGGTAGTTCTCCCTTGGGGCTGAGGTTATGTACCACTAGGTATGTGTTTGATCTCTCTCTCTCTCTCGTGTTCTTGAGTCGGCACGATCTTGATGTATCGCGAGCTTTGCTATTATACTTGGATCTTATGATGTTTCTCCCCCTCTACTCTCTTGTGATGAATTGAGTTTTCCCTTTGAAGTTATCTTATAGGATTGAGTCTTTAAGGATTTGAGAACACTTGATGTATGTCTTACATGTGCTTATCTGTGGTGACAATGGGATATCACATGATCCTCTTGATGTATGTTTTGGTGATCAACTTGCGAGTTCCGTGACCTCGTGAACTTATGCATAGGGGTTGGCACACGTTTTTGTCTTGACTCTTTGGTAGAAACTTTAGGGCACTCTTTGAAGTTCTTTGTGTTGGTTGAATAGATGAATCTGAGATTGTGTGATGCATATCATATAATCATACCCACAGATACTTGAGGTGACATTGGAGTATCTAGGTGACATTAGGGTTTTGGTTGATTTGCGTATTAAGGTGTTATTTTACTACGAACTCTAGGGCTGTTTGTGACACTTATAGGAATAGCCCAACGGTTGATCGGAAAGAATAACTTTGAGGTGGTTTCGTACCCTACCATAATCTCTTCGTTCGTTCTCCGCTATTAGTGACTTTGGAGTGAGTCTTTGTTGCATGTTGAGGGATAGTTATATGATCCAATTATGTTATTATTGTTGAGAGAACTTGCACTAGTGGAAGTATGAACCCTTGGCCTTGTTTCAACGCATTGCAATACCGTTTGTGCTCACTTTTATCATTAGTTACCTTGCTGTTTTTATATTTTCAGATTACAGAAACATATTTCTACTATCCATATTGCACTTGTATCACCATCTCTTCGCCGAACTAGTGCACCTATACAATTTCCCATTGTATTGGGTGTTTTGTGGACACAAGAGACTCTTTGTTATTTGGTTGCAGGGTTGTTTGAGAGAGACCATCTTCATCCTACGCCTCCCACGGATTGATAAACCTTAGGTCATCCACTTGAGGGAAATTTGCTACTGTCCTACAAACCTCTGCACTTGGAGGCTCAACAACGTCTACAAGAAGAAGGTTGTGTAGTAGACATGAAACCTATTTCCCTGTTTAATATCAAACCCTGGGAGTTACTTCTACGTTATGCTTATGTTGCTATGCTATGCACGTAGACGTGGTTTGGTTTGAGAGATCCATGACAGATGTGAGTGTTTAATTAATGGTTAACTTAAGGTGGCTACTTTAATACACATCTGGGTGGATTGTTGGTTTGGGCACCTGGAGAATCTAGTGATGTCCTATGATATCCCGGAGTACCCGTGAGATCATCCTATGGTTCGGCACCCAGGCTCAAAGGGATCATAAGATTATTCATGCTAGAAACTTCTGTGTGCAGCCACAAGCTATTATGGGCTCTAGCATAGTTGAGTATTTTGCATGACCTATTTCAGTGGTGGGCTAGCAGATGTAGGGTAAAGTAGGTGTAACTGTCCACCCAGAGTAAAGAGTTAATGTTTCTGAAAGACTGTGTCTCGGTCATCCGTTTCTCAAACACCATGTAGTGCAAGAAATCCGACGGAGGAGATCGAGTCTTGTGGGGAAAAGTGTGCAAACCTCTGCAGAGTGTACAAACTAATCATGATTAGCTGTGTCCCCGGTTATGGACATCTGGAGTATCTGGTTCTTGAATTATCATGTGGATCTCATCACTCTAAATTAATTTGTTGGGTTGGTAATTACTTTTAATTGGGGATTGAGTTGGAGGAACCTTCTCAATGTTGTTCAACTACCATGATAGTTAAATAAAACATGTTCCTTTGTTGTAGGGAAAAATTGGCTTTTCACAAAACATTATAACCATAGAGCCTCCACCAGCCATATATGCATGTAGTGATAGCCTTTATCTTGTTCATTGCTCTACTGTGTTATATTGCCAGCATATTCCATGTGCTGACCCATTTTCGGGCTGCAACATATCATGGTGCAGACTTTTCAGACGAAGAGTAAGGTGCATTAGGTCGTTGTCGTGCACACAGCTATGCCGTTGGAGTTGATGGACTCACTTTATCTTCCAAGCCTTCCGCTGTTATCTTTTAGATGGCCTTAAGCCATATTTATTGTAATAAGTTCTCTTTGGAGATCATCGATGTAATAAGTGTGTGATTGCTACTCTGTTATAAATCCTTCGAGTACTGTGTGTGTCAGCATTACCGATCCCGGGATGACACTTATACACAGAGACTTGACCGTCTGAGGTCGGGTCGCTACACTACTTAACCTCACGGTGAAGGACATCATCTGCTCCGGCTTGTCTCAAAATCAGTTCAGGAACATTATGCATCTCAGCCATACGAAGCTCATTTGGGACCGACTATCTGAGGTCTATGAAGGTCATCGAACTCATCATGATCCCTTGTTTTGGGATTTCATGGAATCGCGCAAGGCTATGACTTTCAATCCAGAATCATCATCCTCTTCACCATGCCTTATGGCAAAAGGTGCCAAGGTAACTGAATGCTACCTATCTGAGTGCAGAAATGATGAATCTGGTGATGAATTTGGACCAAACTTGCTTCCCTTGCCACTAAACAAGAAAGAGCTTTAGAGAAAGTTCAAACATACTGGATGAGAGCGATGATATGTTGGGTGAAGAAATGGATCGTTCTAAAGCTTTGGCTGAAAGTCTTCAGAGACTTCAGACTAAGTTTTATAATCTTTAGAGTCATCATAACACTGTCTTATCTGATCATGAGAAGTTTTCTTATGAATTTCTTCAAAGAAAGTAAGACCTTGAGCAGCTAAGGGGGAGTTATGAAGATCTTTAGAAGGAGCGTGATTCATTACTTGCTCAATAAATCAGCGCTGCTCAGGAAGAATTTAATCCTCCATGTTTGAAGTGCATTGAACGAGAATCTGCTAATTCTTCACATGAAAGCTCAAATGCTTCTGTTGCTGCAAATTCTTCAATTGTCTCTGCTATCATTAATTCCTCATTTGAGGATCTTGCTAGTATAATTGACCATGCAGGGCTGAAGGAATTATATGTGACAGGCATGTACAAAAGCCTCAAAGGGCATCGGGCACTTTGTCATGTGCTTAAAAAGCAGATCCTCAATAGGAACCCTAGGAAAGAGGGTATTTCCTTTGAGAGGAAACTCAATGCTGATGGGACCTATTGGAAGCCTGAGCAGTATCCCAAAACCTCATGGGTTGCTGCAAAGGGACCTTCAGTGGATCCATCTACTTTATCTGGATTTACATGTGAATCTTCATATTCTTATGATGAGTCATTTGACTCCAACTATAAGCTGTTCAAAAATCAGAATGGTGAAGTATGTGCTAGATATGTTGGCACTAACTGCAGGAATGGTCCTCCTATGAAGAAAATCTGGGTCCCCAAAAGGTGCCTTGAAAGTCTTCAGGTGAATGTCATCATGACACCACCTATGAAGAATAGGAGCCCCAGATCAAATTCTTCATATGGACCAAAGTCTTCATATGGATCCAAGTCCTCATATGGACCACACTCCTCATATGGACCAAAGTCCTCATATGAACATCATCGTGCTAACCCTTCTGTTTTGCAGGGAAAGACTAAGGGTTATGAATATGTACTGTATTCCTCAAACCATTATGTTCATAAGTCCTCGAAGAATTTCTCTGCCTATTCATATGCTTACCCTAACCCCTCTTATGTGAAATGAAGTGGATTGGTTTCAGTGCCACCTTTTTCATGTGGAGCTCGCAGAATGATGAACTCTTTGCCCCCTCCAGATGTGGGTGGTGAAGAAAAAGAACTAATCTGTTTTGCAGGGTCAGGTCTCCAAACGAACCTAACCGTCTGAAGAATTTGCTGGAGACCTGAAAATGCTTGAAAGGACGCAAGCTAATTTTCTCATGTCCTCATACTGCTTTACCTGTTCTCTTGCTTGATGAAATTGATTTGATGAATTTGATGTCATATTCTTTATTGATGAAGTACATGAGTTCGTAAGTTGCACTAATTCATCCGCAGGATGATTAACTCAAAGTCACTGAGTGGGTCCTCGACAGTGGATGTACAAATCACATGACTGGTGACAGGAGCTTATTGATGGACACAACTTTATCTCCATCGCATCTGAAGCATATCACCTACGCTAACAAAGGCAAAAGCATGGTATTGGGTCTAGGTAAGGTTGCAATCTCAAAGGATTGACACATGGACAAAGTCATGCTTGTCGAGTCCTTAGGGTTCAACCTCATGTTTGTCTCAATGCTTTATGATCTTGATATGGTTGTTGTCTTTGGCAAGTTTCATTGTGTTGTGATCATGGAAGCTGACAATTCCAAAGTCTTCGAAGGCTTTAGGAGAGGAGATTTGTATATTGTTGATTTCTCTACAGGACCACAACCTGCTACATACTTACTTGCAAAAGCTTCAGAAGGCCGGCTATGGCATTGATGACTTGGTCATGCTGGCATGAGGAACTTCCACACGCTCGCAAAGAAGAAGCATGTCATTGGCTGTTGGGGAATGTAGCAATAATTCAAAAAATTCCTACGTGTCACCAAGATCAATCTAGGAGATGCTAGCAACGAGAGAGGGAGTGCATCTTCATACCCTTGAAGATCGCTAAGCGGAAGCGTTACAAGAACGCGGTTGGTGGAGTCATACACGCAGTGACTCAGATCGCGGTCGATTCCGATCTAAGCGTCGAACAACGGCGCCTCCGCGTTCAACACACGTACAGCCCGGGGACGTCTCCTCCTTCTTGATACATCAAGGGGAGAGGAGAAGTTGAGGGAGAACTCCGACATCATGACGGTGTGGTGGTGATGGAGCTCGTGGTTCTCCGGCAGGGCTTCGCCAAGCGCTACGGAGGAGGATGAGGTGTAGGAGAGGGGGAGGGGCTGCGCCAGGGGAAGGGTGCGGCTGCCCTCTCTCTCCCTCACAATATATAGGGGGAAGGGGGTGGAGGAGACGCCCTCGGGTTCCCTAGGGGAGGGGTGGCGGCCACAGGGGAAACCCTAGATGGGTTCGGGCGCCCCCACCACTAGGAAACTTGCCCCCCAAGCCAGGAGGGGTGGCTGCCCTAGGGGAGGCACCCCCACCTCTCCACGTTATGTGAGATGGGGTGGGAGGGGCGCACAGCCCCTTAGTGGGTTGATGTGCCCCCTCCCCTTGGCCCATAAGCCCCCCCAACGCTTGCCGGGGCCTCCGAAACACCTTTCGGTCATGCTGGTCGTCACCCGGTACTCCCACAACAATTCCGGACTCCAATACCCTTCGTCCAATATATCGATCTTCACCTCCGGACCATTCCGGAGTTCCTCGTCATGTCCGGGATCTCATCCGGGACTCCGAACAACCTTCAGTAACCACATACTATTTCCCATAACAACTCTAGCGTCATCGAACCTTAAGTGTGTAGACCCTACGGGTTCGGGAACCATGCAGACATGACTGAGACACCTGTCCGGCCAATAACCAATAGCGGGATCGGGATACCGATATTGGCTCCCACATGTTCCACGATGATCTCATCGGATGAACCACGATGTCGGGGATTCAATCAATCCCGTATACAATTCCCTTTGTCTATCGGTATGTTACTAGCCCGAGATTCCATTGTCGGTATCCCTATACCTTGTTCAATATCGTTGCCGACAAGTCTCTTTACTCGTTCCGTAATGCATGATCCCTTGACTAACTCCTTAGTCACACTGAGCTCATTATGATGATGCATTACCGAGTGGGCCTAGAGGTACCTCTCCGTCATATGGCGTGACAAATCCCAGTCTAGATTCGTGCCAACCCAATAGACACTTTCGGAGATACCTGTAGTGCACCTTTATAGTCACCCAGTTACGTTGTGATGTTTGATACACCCAAAGCACTCCTACGGTATCCGGGAGTTACACAATCTCATGGTCTAAGGAAATGATACTTGACATTAGAAAAGCTCTAGCGAACGAACTACACGATCTTGTGCTATGCTTAGGATTGGGTCTTGTCCATAACATCATTCTCCTAATGATGTGATCCCTTTATCAATAATGACATCCAATGTCCATGGTCAGGAAACCATAACCATCTATTGATCAACAAGCTAGTCAACTAGAGGCTTACTAGGGACATATTGTGGTTTACGTATTTACACATGTATTACGGTCTCCGGTTAATATAATTATAGCATGAACAATAGACAATTATCATGAACAAGGAAATATAATAATAACCATTTTATTATTGCCTCTAGGGCATATTTCCAACAGTCTCCCACTTGCACTAGAGTCAATAATCTAGTTCACAGCGCCATGTGATCAACACTCATAGTTCACATCGCCATGTGACTCACACCCAAGAGTTTACTAGAGTCAACAATCTAGTTCACATCACCATGTGATTAACACTCAATGAGTTCTAGGGTTTGATCATGTTATGCTTACGAGAGAGGTTTTAGTCAACAGGTCTGCAACATTCAGATCCGTGTGTTCTTCGAAAATCTCTATTTCATATTGTAGATGTTGCTACTATGCTCCACTTGGAGCTATTCCAAATGGTTGCTCCACTATACGTATCCGGTTTGCTACTCAGAGTCATCTGGATAGGTGTTAAAGCTTGCATCGACGTAACCCTTTACGCCGAACTCTTTATCATCTCCATAAGCGAGAAACGTTTCCTTATTCCTAAGGAAAATTTTGACCGCTGTCCAATGATCCACTCCTGGATCACTCTTGTACCCCCTTGCCAGACACGTGGCAAGGCACATTGCGGTACACATCATGGCATATCGTATAGAGTCTATGGCTAAGGCATAGGGGACAACTTTCGTCCTTTCTCTTTCTTCTGCCATGGTCGAGCTTCAAGTCTTAACTTCACACCTCACAACTCAGGCAAGAACTCCTTCTTTGACTAATCCATCTTGAACTCCTTCAAGATCATGTCAAGGTATGTGCTCTGTGAAAGTCTTATCAGGCGTCTTGATCTATCTCTATAGATCTTGATACCCAACACGCAAGCAGTTTTACACAGGTCTTCCTTTGAAAAACTCCATTCAAACAACCCTTTATGCTTTCTAGAAATTCTACATCATTTCCGATCAACAATATGTCATCCATATACCCATCAGAAATGTTGTTGTGCTCCCACTCACTTTCTTGCAAATACAAGTTTCTTGCAAACTTTGTATAAACCCAAATGCTTTGATCACCTCATCAAAGCGTATGTTCCAACTCTGAGATGCTTGCTCCAGTCCATAGAAGGATCGCTAGAGTTTGCATACCTTTTAGCATCCTTAGGATGGACAAAAACCTTTTGGTTGTATCACATACAACCTTTCCTCACGGAAACCGTCAAGAAAACTTTGTTTTGACATCCATCTGCCTGATTTCCTAAATGAAAATGTAGCAACTGCTAACATAGTTCTAGCAGACTTTAGGATCGCTACGATTGAGAGAGTCTCATCATAGTCAACTCCTTGAACTTGTCGGAAACTTCTTTGAGACAAGTCGAGCTTCACAAATGGTGACATTACCATCAGCGTCTGTCTTCTTCTTAAAGATCCATTTATTCTCAATGGCTGGCCGTTCATCGGGCAAGTCCACCAAAGTCCATACTTTGTTCTCATACATGGATCCTATCTCGGATTTCATGGCTTCTAGCCATTTGTTGGAATCCGGGCCCACCATCGCTTCTTCATAGCTCATAGGTTCATCGTTGTCCAACAACATGACCTTTAAGACAGGGTTACCACTGAGAAGTTGTACACACCCTTGTTGACCTACGAGGTTCGATAGTAACTTGAACTGAAGCTTCATGATCATCATCATTAGCTTTCTCTTCAACTAACATAGTTACCACAGAAACATCTTTCTGTGCTGCGCTACTCTCTGGTTGAAGTGAAGGTTCAACAACCTCATCAAGTTCTATCTTCCTCCCACTCAATTCTTTTGAGAGAAACTCTTTCTCGAGAAAGGACCCGTTCTTAGCGACAAACACTTTGCCCTCAGATCTAAGATAGAAGGTAAACCCAATCATCTTGTTTGGGTATTCTATGAAGATACAATTTTTCGCTTTGGGATCAAGCTTTTCTGACCAAAGCCTATCGACATAAGCATCGTAGCCCCAAACCTTAAGAAACAACAACTTTGGTTTCTTGCCAAACCATAGTTCATACGATGTCGTCTCCACGGACTTAGATGGTGCCCTATTTAAAGTGAATGTAATTTTATTTAATGCATAACCCCCAAAAATAGCGGTAGATTGGTAAGAGACATCATACACCATATCCAATAAGGTTCGATTACGATGTTCAGACACACCATCATGCTATGGTGTTCCAGGCGGCGTCAACTGTGAAACGATTCCACCTTGTCTTTAGTGATTGCCAAACTCATAACTCAGATACTTTCCCTTTGATCAGCTCGAAGGAACTTGATTTTCTTATTATGATGATTCTCAACTTAACTCTGAAATTGCTTGAACTTTTCAAACATTTCAGACTTATGCTTCATTAAGTAAATATACCCATATCTACTCAATTCACCGGTGAAGGTGAGAAAATAACGATATCCACCGCACGCTTCAACACTCATCGGACCGCACACATCAGCATGTATGATTTCCAACAAGTCACTTGCCCGTTCCATTTTCCCAAAGGACGGCGTTTTAGTCATCTTGCCAAAGAGGCATGGTTCACATGTGTCAAGTGATTCAAAATCAAGTGACTTCAAAAGTCCATTAGCATGGAGGTTCTTTCATGCGCTTTACACCAATATGACCTAAGCGGCAGTGCCACATGAAAGTGGTACTATAATTATCAACTCTACATCTTTTGGCATCAATGTTATGAACATGTGTATAACTATGACCAGGATTCAATAAACCATTCACATTGGGTGCATGACCATAGAAGGTATTATTCATGTAAACAGAATAACCATTATTCTCTGACTTAAATGAATAACCGTATTGCAATAAACATGATCTAATCATGTTCATGCTCAACGCAGACACCAATGCAAACAACATTTATCTAGGTTCAACACTAATCCCGAAGGTAGAGGGAGCGTGCGATGGTGATCACATCAACCTTGGAAACACTTCCAGCACACATCGTCACCTCGCCCTTAGCTAGTCTCCATTAATTCCGTAGCTTTTGTTTCAAGTTACCAATATTAGCAACTGAATCGGTATCTAATACCCAGGTGCTACTAGGAGTACTAGTAAGGTACACATCAATAACACACATATATCAAATATACTTTTGTTGAAGTTGACAGCCTTCTTATCTACCAAGTATTTGAGGTAGTTCCGCTACCAGTGATCGTTCCCCTAATAGAAGCACTTTGTCTCGGGTTTGGGTTCTTGGGTTTCTTCACTGGAGCGGCAACTGGCTTGCCATTCAATAAGTTTCCCTTCTTGCCCTTGCCCTTCTTTGAAACCAGTGCTCTTGTTAACCATCAACACTTGATGTTCCTTCTTGATTTCTACCTTTACAGACTTAAGCACGATGAATAGCTCCGGGATTATCTTCCCTTGCATGTTATAGTTCATCACGAAACTCTAGTAGCTTGGTGATAGTGACTGGAGAACTTTTATTGATCACTCTCTTATCTAGAAGATTAACTCCCACTTGATTCAAGTGATTGAAGTACCCAGACATTCTGAGCACATGCTCACTGGCTGAGCTATTCTTCTCCATCTTGTAGGCAAAGGTCTTGTCAGAGGTCTCAACCTCTCAACACGGGCATGAGCCTGAAATACCAATTTCAGCTCTTCGAACATCTCATATGTTCTATGGCGTTCAAAACGCTTTTGGAGCCCCGACTCTAAGCCGTAAAGCATGGCGCACTAAACTATCAGGTAGTCATCAGAACGTGTCTACCAGATGTTCAAAACATCCACAGACGACAATAGAGGGGTTGGCACACCGAGCGGTGCATCAAGGACAGAAGCCTTCTGTGTAGCAGCGAGGACAATCCTCAGACTACGGCCCTAGTCCGCACAATTGCTTACAATATCTTTCAACTTAGTCTTTCTCTAGGAATGTATTAAAACAAAGAGCTAAAGCGCGAGCTATTAATCCACAACATAATTTGCAAAGACAATTTAGACTATGTTCATGATAATTAAGTTCATCTAATCAAATTATTCAATGAACTACCACTCAGATAGACATCCCTCTAGTCATCTAAGTGATACATGATCCGAATCGACTAGGCCATGTCCGATCATCACGTGAGACAGACTAGTCATCAACGGTGAACATCTCCATGTTGATCGTATCTACTATACGACTCATGTTCGACCTTTTGGTATCTCGTGTTCCGAGGCCATGTCTGTACATGCTAGGCTCGTCAAGTCAACCTAAGTGTGTTGCGTGTGTAAATCTGGCTTACACCCGTTGTATGTGAACGTTAGAATCTATCACACCCGATCATCACGTGGTGCTTCTAAACAACGAAACTTCACAACGGTGCATAGTTAGGGGGAACACTTTCTTGAAATTTTAGTGAGGGATCATCTTATTTATGCTACCGTCGTTCTAAGCAAATAAGATGTAAACATGACAAACATCACATGCAAATCATAAAGTGACATGATATGGCCAATATCATCTTGCGCCTTTGATCTCCATATTCGAGGCGCGGCATGAACACCATTGTCACCGGCATGACACCATGATCTCCATCATCATGATCTCCATCATCGTGTCTTCATGAAGTTGCCTTGCCAACTATTACTTCTACTACTATGGCTAACGATTAGCAATAAAGTAAAGTAATTACATGGCGTTTTCATTGACACGCATGTCATAAATAAATTAAGACAACTCCTATGGCTCCTGTCGGTTGTCATACTCATTGACATGCAAGTCGTGATTCCTAATACAAGAACATGATCAATCTCATACATCACATATATCATTCATCACATCCTTTTGGCCATATCACATCACATAGCATACCCTGCAAAAACAAGTTAGACGTCCTCTAATTGTTGTTGCATGTTTTATGTGGCTGCAATGGGTTTCTAGCAAGAACATTTCTTACCTACGCAAAACCACAACGGTAATATGCCAATTGCTATTTACCCTTCATAAGGTCCCTTTTCATCGAATCTGATCCGACTAAAGTGGGAGAGACAGACACCCGCCAGCCACCTTATGCATCAAGTGCATGTCAGTCGGTGGAACCAGTCTCACGTAAGCGTACGTGTAAGGTTGGTCCGGGCCGCTTCATCCCACAATGCCGCCGGATCAAGATAAGCCTAGTAACGGTAAGAAAATTTAACAAATCATCGCCCACAACTGCTTTGTGTTCTACTCGTGCATAGAATCTACGCATAGACCTAGCTCATGATGCCACTGTTGGGGAACGTAGCAATAATTCAAAAAAATTCCTACGTGTCACCAAGATCAATCTAGGAGATGCTAGCAACGAGAGAAAGGGAGTGCATCTTCATACCCTTGAAGATCGCTAAGCGGAAGCGTTACAAGAACGCGGTTGGTGGAGTCGTACACGCAGCGATTCAGATCGCAGTCGATTCCGATCTAAGCGCCAAACAACGGCGCCTCCGCGTTCAACACACGTACAACCCGGGGACGTCTCCTCCTTCTTGATCCAACAAGGGGAGAGGAGAAGTTGAGGGAGAACTCCGACAGCACAACGGCGTGGTGGTGATGGAGCTCGTGGTTCTTCGGCAGGGCTTCGCCAAGCGCTACGGAGGAGGATGAGGTGTAGGAGAGGGGGAGGGGCTGCGCCAGGGGAAGGGTGCGGCTGCCCTCTCTCTCCCTAACTATATATAGGGGGAAGGGGGTGGAGGAGGCGCCCTAGGGTTCCCTAGGGGAGGGGTGGCAGCCGTAGGGGAAACCCTAGATGGGTTTGGGCGCCCCCACCCCTAGGAAACTTGCCCCCCAAGCCGGGAGGGGTGGCTGCCCTAGGGGAGGCGCCCCCACCTCTCCACGTTATGTGGGATGGGGTGGGAGGGGCACATAGGCCCTTAGTGGGCTGATGTGCCCCCTCCCCTTGGCCCATAAAGCCCCCCAACGCTTGCTGGGCCTCCGAAACACCTTTCGGTCATGCTGGTCGTCACCCGGTACTCCCAGAATAATTCCGGACTCCAATACCCTTCGTCCAATATATTGATCTTCACCTCCGGGCCATTCTGGAGTTCCTCATCATGTCCGGGATCTCATCCGGGACTCCGAACAACCTTCGGTAACCACATACTATTTCCCATAACAACTCTAGCTAAGGATGGCAATGGGTCGGGTTTGGATCAGGTTGAACAATCTCAAATCCATATCCATGTCCATGAAGACAGTCTTTGCCCGCCCATGAAAAAATCCATGGGTGAAAAATTGTGTCCATGTCAAAATCTGATGGATATCCATACCCATTGGATATCCATTGGGTCCTCTTGAGACATATAAATGAGACATAACACAATATTAACATAAACTCTTCCATTCTTCACCTCGTGGTAGGCTAGGCTTCACTTATGGTAAATCAACATCCACTAACAACCTAAGATCATTTAGTATTTTTCTAACAGATGAGAATGACGAGTCATTTAATAAGGAGGTAAAAATAAGGGAAGGGGTGTTGGAGTATGTTACAGAGGGGATTGAATGTCAGCTAAAAAAGTTACGATGGGGATTGTGTAATTTTTTATGCATGTTTTAGATAAAAAAAGTGTAAAATTGTTGTGGGACATACGACCATGGGGCAGGGATAGCAGACTTTTCCCCATTAAGTCATACTATTAGGTCGGGTTTGGGTATATCCATGGGTACAAGATTATACCCATGCCCTATCCACGAACAATCGGGTCGGGTTTGGGAGCCGCCCATGGACACAAAAGCATATCCAAACCCTATCCATTCGGGTCGGATATCCATGGATATCCATGTCCATGGATAAAATTGCCATCCTTAACTCTAGCGTCATCGAACCTTAAGTGTGTAGACCCTACGGGTTTGGGAACCATGCAGACATGACCGATACACCTCTCCGGCCAATAACCAATAGCGGGATCTGGATACCCATATTGGCTCCCACATGTTCCACGATGATCTCATCTGATGAACCACGATGTGGAGATTCAATCAATCCTGTATACAATTCCCCTTGTCTATCGGTATGTTACTTGCCCGAGATTCGATCGTCGGTATCCCTATACCTTGTTCAATCTCGTTACCGGCAAGTCTCTTTACTCGTTCCGTAATGCATGATCCTGTGACTAACTCCTTAGTCACACTGAGCTCATTATGATGATGCATTACCGAGTGGGCCCAGAGACACCTCTCCGTCATATGGAGTGACAAATCCCAGTCTCGATTCGTGCCAACCCAATAGACACTTTCGGAGATACCTATAGTGCACCTTTATAGTCACCTAGTTACGTTGTGATGTTTGATACACCCAAAGCACTCCTACGGTATCCGGGAGTTACACAATCTCATGGTCTAAGGAAATGATACTTGACATTAGAAAAGCTCTAGTGAACGAACTACACAATCTTGTGCGATGCTTAGGATTGGGTCTTGTCCATCACATCATTCTCCTAATGATGTGATCCCATTATCAATGACATCCAATGTCCATGGTCAGGAAACCATAACCATCTATTGATCAATGAGCTAGTCAACTAGAGGCTTACTAGGGACATATTGTGGTCTACGTATTCACACATGTATTACGGTCTCCGGTTAATACAATTATAGCATAAACAATAGACAATTATCATGAACAAGGAAATATAATAATAACCATTTTATTATTGCCTCTAGGGCATATTTCCAACATTGGCATCGAGGGTGTCAAATTCCTCAAGGACCATCTGTGCGGAGCTTGTGAAGCTGGAAAGATGATGAAGGCCAAGCATCCCCCAAAGACCATCATGACTATCACTCGTCCACTTGAATTGCTTCACATGGATCTCTTTGGCCCTACTCATTATGCCAAAGACCATCATTACTAATGCTGCATCTTTATATGACTTTGTCATTGTTGATGACTACTCTCGGTATATGTGGGTGCATATCATCACTTACAAAACTGAAGTGCAGGAAGTCTTCAAACGATTTTCCTCGAGGGCTTCAACCAACTTTGGTGTGAAGATCAAGCACATCATGAGTGACAATGGAAATAATTTCAAGAATACCGGTCTTGATGATTATCTTGATGAACTTGGTATTACTCATGAGTTATCTGCTCCTTATACTCCTCAGCAGAATGGCGTCGTGGAGCGCAAGAACATGACTCTTGTTGAGATGGCTCGCACTATGCTTGATGAGTACAAGACGCCTCCTCGCTTCTGGCCTGAGGCAATTGATACTGCGTGCCACATCATCAACAGGGTATATCTTCACAAATTCTTCAGAAAGACCTCATATGAACTCCTCACGGACAAGAAACCCAATGTGAGTTATTTCAAAGTCTTTGATGCTAAATGTTGGATTAGAGATCCTCATCACAATTCTAAATTTGCACCGAAAGCACATGAAGGTTTTATGCTTGGTTATGGAAAGGACTCACACACCTACAGAGTCTTCAACACCTATCGCCACAAGGTTGTTGAAACTATAGATGTGCGGTTCGATGAGACTAATGGCTCGCAAAGAGAGCACCTACCTCATGTGCTAGATGAAATACCACCTGAGGAATCCATTAAGTTCAAGGATACTAAGGATGTTATTCCTACCGAAGAATCTGCTGAAGAAGTCATTCCAGAACGTGAAGAACATCATGCTGGTGCATCTGAAGAAAATGGCTCTGAAGAAAATGCTGAGCAAATTCCTCGTCATCAACCAGATCATCCTCGCGTTGCTCATAAAGTGTAGATTGAGAAAATCATCAGCGACATCAACGCACGAGGTCCTCTCACACGCTCAAAAGCTTCACATTTGTCTAACTTTTGTGGGCACTTTGCTTTCATCCCTATCACAGAGCCTAGTAAGGTAGATGAAGCATTTCTGGAGCCTTAGTGGATTCAAGCTGTGCAAGAAGAATTACATCAGTTCGAGCTCAACAATGTGTGGGAACTCATCAAGCTACCAGACCCTCGCAAGCATAATATCATCGACACCAAATGGATCTACCGCAACAAGAAAGATGAAAATGGCCTTGTGGAGGAATAAGGCACGGCTTGTAGCTCAAGGCTACACACATGTTGAAGGAATTGATTTCAATGAAACTTTTGCACCTGTTGCTAGACTTGAGGCTATTCACATATTACTTGCTTATGCTAACCATCATAATATCATCTTATATCAAATGGATGTGAAAATTGCATTCCTCAATCGTAAGCTTGAGGAAGAAGTATATGTTGCTCAACCCCCAGGTTTTGAGGATCCAAAGCATCCTCACAAAGTCTTTAGACTTAATAAGGCCCTCTATGGTCTCAAGCAGGCCCCTCGGGCGTGGTATGATACCTTGAATGAATTCCTCATGAAGAAAGGCTTCAAACTTGGTTCACTTGACCCAAGTCTTTTCACCAAAGCTTATGATGATGAATTATTCGTGTGCCAAATATATGTTGATGATATCATCTTTGGTTGTACTGACCAACGTTATAGTGATGAATTTGCCTATATGATGAGTGAATAATATCAAATGTCTATGATGGGAGAATTGAAATTCTTCTTAGGTCTTCAGATTCGTCAACAACGAAATGGCATCTTCATATCATAGGAGAAATACCCCAAGGATGTGTTGAGGAAATTCGGCATGCAATATTGCAAAGGCGTCAAAATCCCTATGCCCACCAATGGCCATCTATGCACTGATGAAAATGGTATTGACTTCGATCAAAAGGTATACCGCTCCATGATTGGCTCGTTATTGTATTTATGTGCATCTAGGCTAGATATTATGCTTAGTGTTTGCATGTGTTCCTGCTTTCAAGCTACACTGAAGGAATCACACCATAAGGCTGTGAAGCATATTCTTCGATATCTAGCTCACACTCCAACACTTGGATTATGGTATCCCAAGGGCTTGACTTTTGATCTCATTGGATATTCAGACTATGACTACGCTGCTGATTGTGTGGACCGCAAGTCAACACCAGGCGCGTGCCATTTCCTTGGACCATCCTTAGTCTGTTGGTTCTCGAAGAAACAGAACTGCGTATCACTCTCTACTGCTGAAGCTGAGTACATTACTACTGGTTCGTGCTGAGCTCAATTGCTATGGATGAAGCAAACCCTCAAGGACTACGACATCAATGTGAAGAATGTGCCACTCTATTGTGACAATGAGAGTGCCATCAAGATTGCTCATAACCCAGTTCAGCACTCGAAGACAAAACACATTCAGATTCATCATCCTTTTCTTCGTGATCATGTGTTGAAAGGCGACATCTCTATTGAGCACGTGAAGACTGAAGAACAGCTAACCGATATCTTCAGAAAGCCCTTGGATGAGAAGAGATTTAGCAAGTTGCGTTTTGAGCTAAATATCTTAGAATCTTCGAATGTCATTTGAAGAGGACACACATCCTAACACTTATGCAAAATTGATGACTTAGACGTGCAACACACGAAGTAATGTTTTTCTTCAATTAATGAAGACTGACCCTCTAAGTGTGAAGAAATTAAATAAGAATTTGATTCTTAGAGCCCTATGACAATTGTACGCGGCATTTGAAATCAGCATTCTTATACGGTGGGTTACGCCACCAACAAAAGTTGAAAATCTTCAATTTGAGTATTTCTTCAGTTTTGAAATTCCTCAGTTGTTCGAGTTCTTCAACTTTGCTATGTCTTCACTCTCTCCATCATTTTTCTTATTTGACCACACACACACACACACACACACACATAAACACTATTCTGATCACGGGATCAGAATAATATTCTGATCACAACCTGCCCTGCCCCACTAGTAGTACGTTGAACTTCCGTGTGAACTAGGTTGAACTTCCGCCAACATTGCCCAAATGGGGCTTGCAATATACCGTTGGAAAGCTATGGACACCAATATCATGACCCAACTAAATTTTTTGGCAAAATATAAGCGGTTTAATAGCAGTTTTGAAAACCGTTTTTTCTTCGCACAAAAAACATGAATCGTATTTTCGATCGCATTTCTAAACCGTTTATCGGAATGAGGCATATAATATGGCGTTGGAAAGCTGCTGCAAAACCGCTTCTTCCACATGTTGAAAGTTTTCTCTAATTCCCTATTGTTAAAGAGTAATTTCAAAAAAGTAAAATTTCGTAAACCGAACAACTGAGTTCGCTTTTTCGATGTCATTTATAAATGGCTAATCCAATGGAGGCATATGATATGGCATTGGAAAGCTTATGAAAATGCGCTACTTTTTTATCTTGAAAGTTTTTTTCTATTTTTGAATGGTTTAAGAGTAATTTAGAAAATGGTCCAAGTTCTACCGAGTTTGTATTTTCGAGCTAATTTTTTAACCGCGCGTCCGAATGCAGCAAATGATATGGCGTTGGAAAGCTTGAACAAATGTGAAACCTTTTGGTATGTATTGTTTCTCCCAATTCTTTACGGTTTTAAGTCAGTTTCGAAAATGGCAAAAAACGTATTTTCACCATAATTTCTACAAACTTTATCGGAATGGGGCAAATAATATACCGCTGAAAATCTACGGAAAATGCGAAACTTTTTCATGTTGATGGTTTTCTCTGATTCCTAGCCGTTTTCAAGTAATTTCGAAAATGGCGGGATCACGCGTTCTGCCTTTATCGCGAAACAAATTCTTCGAAAATGCACCGCGTGAAGAACCTGAACTTCTCAGCGTGTGCGCTTGAACTTCACTCTGTTTTTCACAGGATTTTTTTTGCTCTCAGATCTCCATCCACTGCTCGTAGCTCTCCATCCACTCACCGGAATTGAGCAAGTGATATACCGATGGAAAGATGCTGTAAACACGCTACTTTCCTGTGTTGATCGTTTTTTCATACTCGCGACGATTTTAAAAGTAGTTCATCTCAAATTCATTCACTATAGTAATCGAACTTCGTGCTGTTTTCACGTTGAACTTCTGTGACGTATTTTCGTTTTTAATTTTCCCATCCATTTTCGTCAGTGTTACTCAAATGATATTTCTTTTGTACAAACCTCTGTCACAGTATTTTTTTAACTTTCTCCGACCGAGGACTTGAATTTACACAAATAATATTCCTGCCGTTTTGAGGTTAATTAGAAAATGGCGAGATCATGATTTCTGCGTTCATCGCGAACGGAAATGCACTGTGTGAAGTAGTAGAACTTCTGGGGCATGTCTGTTTGAACTTCACTTTGTTTTTGACGTGCTGTTTTTTGCACTGCATGAAGTAGTTAAACTTCTGGGGCATGTCTGTTTGAACTTCACTGTGTTTCACTTTATTGTATTTTTCTTATATGAAACACACACCATGTAGTATGTGAACTTCCGGTTGTTATCACGTTCAACTTCTCTCTACTTTGAGAGAGTTATTTTAAAACACAAAAAACAACATATTTTTTATGTTTTTTGGACATCTAAATGCACGGTGAACCTCTCTCACAAGAATTTTTCAAACTTTTCCTCGTCGAGCACCTGAACTTCTAGCAACCATTTTTTCGTTTATGAGGTTGTTTTTAAAAGTGCAAAAAAATGGCGTTGTGTTTTTTATTTTTTGAACGGGTAAATCCTAGGTTTTAATAAACTACGAACTTCTCTGTTGTTTCAATTTGAACTTCAACCTTTTATATTTTTGAGTAAAGAATTGTATTCGATTTTTATACAGAAAAATCAAACATAGAAATACGAGGTGAACCTCTCTCGCAAGAATTTTTGAACTTCCCTATACAGAGCACTTGAACATCTTTCAACAAACCTTTTATGCTTTTATTTTTCTATGTTTTTATTCTCACCTGAAATGCATTCCTTGCAGTACTTGAACTTCTCGTTGTTTTTACTACGAACTTCTATCGCAATTTTTTGTGTACGTCGAATTACACGCAATTGAAAGTCGGACGCCATTTTCTTGCCATTTTAAAACATGTAATTGGAGGTCGGACGTCCCGCAATATAAAATTCTGAACCGTGCATGGAGGTGCACGTGAACTTCTTACAACAAATCTAAGTTTTTTATATACTTCAAACTTCTCTGTTATTTTAATTTCAACTTCTTAGTCATATTTTTAGAAAGGGAATATGTTTTTAAATAAGCATCAAACCTTTTTTTTGTAAATTGCACTTCATAGTTTTATTTTTCTTAGAAACGGTAATAATTTGAGTTTTCCATATACATCGAACTACTCCTTTATTTTAATGTGAACTTCATCATTTTTTTCCTTAGTAACAAGGAAAAATCTGAGTTTTTTTATAAATATCGAACTTCTCGATTTTGTAATTTGGACTTCTTGGTTTATTTCTTTTAGTAACGAAAAAATCCTAGGTTTTGTAAAAAATATTCAACCAGTTCTTTAATTAAATTTTAACTAGAGTTTTTTTATTTAGAAATCATGAATTTTTTATGAATTTTGAACTGCTCTATTTTTAAAATTTGAACTTCTAGTTTTTTTATTTTTGAACTTCTTATTTTTCATTCTTTAATAATAAGGAAAATATGAATTTTGTATAAACATCGAGCTGCTCCTTTTTTAATTTGGACTTTTTGGGCCTTTTCAATTATTTATTTTAACAAAGAACCACTCATATTTATTTATTTGAGCTTTAGTGAAAACTCAATTCTTGTTTAGACATGTGATTTTTTGTATCATTGTAGTTTTTCAGTTTTTCAGTAGCAATTGCAAAAAAATTTAATATCTAGAGAGTTCAAACAGTAGCAATTGCAAAAGTTTTACAGTTTGGTTACATGTGATTTTTTTGTATCATTGTAGTTTGGAAAAACATAGACACATACATGCGAGAGAATTATGTGTGCACAAACTAGATATCAATACACAAACTCTCTAGGGAGTAATACAGAACTCTCACGGAAGTGAGACACGAACTACTTTTGTACATAGTCTTTTTTTTCTTGTATTACTCCCTAGAGAATACGACGTCCGTCCTTCAGTTAACATACTTTACCTTCCCGAACACAACATTTTGACCTTTGCATAAACAAAAAATTAAAAGTCAATTATTTTTGCATAGTAATACAATATTTTTTCTATATCCATTTTTGGAGATGATATCTTCATTCACCTTTTGCTGTTGACACTGAAGAACACAACAAACAATGAGTAGGACGGGAGATATGGACATCGGGACTTGTGTTCTACCTGAATTTCTAAAGATTTCTGAACTCATTTGATGTTTCAAAAAAACGTCGTTTCCTTTTTGTTTTTTAAGAGACCGTGCTGCAAAACTACGCCAAAAACAATCACAAAATGCATTCAGTTTTTTTGTTCCGTCACACACATGAACACCTGAAGAGCAAGATTACAAAATACAGAAAATAAATTCCATGCATTTCTTCTTTTTTTTTTCTATTCGGGATTGCACCAAGCAAAGTACATGTGTCTGTTATGAACAAACCACCTCACCAAATCAACAAGGTTCATATGAATTTCAGACAGAGAGAGGGAGAGATGGAATGGATGGTTGTTGAATTTATATGTGCAGCCGTGAGGAAGTGCAGAGGAGCAGTCCGCGGCGACGGCTGGGCGCAGTCCATGGCGACCACAGTGCCTGCGGAGGTCATCCCTTGCCCAGTCCGACCGGGATCTATTGCTAATTGACCACCCCCACTGCCTGGATATGATGCGAGCGAGCTGAAATTTATGAAAACATAATTCTCAAGTGCCCTTGAAAGTTACAAACTCATTTTTGTTCCCTTCATGTATTACTTCCAATTCAGCTCAAAGATATATAATATTACTCTCTACTACAAAAGATCTGAACCAATGCAAGACTGGTATAAGGATAACATTTTTCTACAAATTGATCATTCCATCCATCGCTATATATTTTAACATATGAGTAAGTACTAGAGCATATTTATGTGTACTTATTCCGAATTCCTTTTTAGTGCTATTTACTACAGTCATTTTATGTGTACTTAACAAAATGGTGTAAGTGTTCAGGGTGAGAGGAGCCAAGTTGCCAAAGTCACACCTCTCTGAAGTAAGTATGTCTGTAGCCAAAATTTACAAGGAAGAAAGCAACTTTCTGAATGTACTAAAAAAATACTCTCTGAACTTTAATCCCCGGCCACTTCAAACTTCAGCCACGTCCAACACCCTAGAGAGACGCACGCCACACCCAGCCATCGTCGGCCATCGCATGCCCGTTGGGGTGAAGCTGCTGCATGGCGCACTCCATCTGTAGCTTCAATGGCTGAAAAGGAAACTGCGTGGGAGGAAAAGAAGCACCATGAGCTAGCTAAAACAGAGGTGAAGAAGTAGCAACAAATGCAGCAGGCGAGAGGCCCAAAGAGCTTTGTGTGGTGGCGGTGTATGGACATGTAGGAGCGACTAGGGCGGGAATGGATGCCAGCCACGCCGGCGAGGAATGAACATGAAGATGATTGGTGCTTCATACGAGGTGCAGACTATCAAGCTCGTCCCCATCTCTCATTTTCTCTCCACACTCTGAACATAAAAAGGTAGAAAAGATGGTTGATGCTCCCTCCAGCTTGGGGAAATTACTACAGAGAAGAAAAACTGAAGATTTTGTTGCTGGTGCTTCATACGAATGAAACCACCTACTCGTTGAATTACTTCATCAGCAGGGGAACACATCGGACATCAACTGCGTCCGTGCTCATCCTTTTTTTCTATATTTTGGTGACGTTCAACTTTTGCCTGCAGATTTCTAGTAGCCTAGCAGGTCAAGCATTCAACAACCATCTTGCTGAAATAAAATGGGTGAAAAATGACAAAAGGGTGGAAAATCAAATGTACGTTGTGGAGGCGATAAATGCTGCAGTAATTTCCCAAAGCTGCAGCTGCGGTACCTCCAGGGGCTGCGTACCTGAACGGCCGGAGGTAGTGGTGATGAACGCCCTTGGTGTTGTGGCTGTGGAGCCCCACAGGGAGGAGCCTGCAAGGCGGCGATGGAGCCTGGACAGGGCCAACCTACTCAGCGCCAGGGGTGGTTGGTGTGGGCGGGCCGCGGCCGCGGCGGTGCGCAGGCTGCAGCACTTTGGTGGTGGTGGTCTTCGGCGGCGCGCAGAGATCCACGGCGGCGGCGGTGCGATGGGATCCAGGGCGGGCGGCGGCGGGCGGCGGCACGACGGGATCCAGGTCCGGTGACGGCGGGCAGTGGCACGACGGGATCCAAGGTGGCGCCGGCGCGTGCGGATCGAGCGTGAATCGAGGCCGGAGTGGATCGTGGGCGTAGCGTCGGGGTGGTGGTGGGCTTTTTTTTTCATCGGGGCGCACCGGTTCGGGAACACCTAGTCGGGCCCTTATAGGGCCGGCTGTGATCAGAATAAGTATTCTGATCCCAGGATCAAAATAGTGTTACTCTCTCTCTCTCTATATATATATATAGCCGGTCTATTCTGATAATATTATCAGAATAACTATTCTGATAACACTTCCGCACTGCACGCTCAATGCAAGTGCACATCATTGTTTGAACCAAGTGTGCTGCAGTATTGAGGCAAGTGAACTTCCCGTGGCAAAAAACTGCATGCAGTGTTTTTTGTGGTACTGTTTTCGCTCTAGTTTTTTAACCGTTTGTCGGAACGAGGCGTGTAATATATTGTTGAAAAGCTATGGATTAGGCGCAACTTCTCCATGTTGAACACTTTCCGATATTCCTCACGGTTTAAGAGCAGATTTAAAAATGGTGCGGCCCACAACGAGTGGCAGCGAGCGTTTTTTCGCATTTTTTTCTAACCCGCTCCTCGGAATGAAGCAAATGATACACCATTGGATAGATATCGTCGAGGCGCATATTTTTCATATCTATTTCTTTCTTTAACTCGTTACGGTTTAAGAGCGGTTTCAAATTTACTAAATCGCGGGATTCTGTTTTTCAATTTTTTTTCAAATTTTCGGTACTGTTTTCTCTCTAGTTTTTTAACCGTTTGTCGAAATGAGGCGTGTAATATATCGTTCAAAAGCTATGGACGAGGAGCAACTTTGATATGTTAAAATGGTTTTGAGATTCCTTACGGTTTAAAGTTAATTTTGAAAATCGTGCGGCGAACGACGAGTGGCAGCGGTCGTTTTTTGCAAAAATTTTACAAACCGGTTGTCGAAATGATTCAAATGATATCCCATTGGAAAGATATCGACAAGACGCAACTTTTTAATGTAGAACACTCTCTCTAATTCCTTACGGTTCAAGAGCAGTTTTAAATTTATCGGACACTCTGTTTTTCGCGGACCCAAAATCGACGAAGGGAACTGCATCGGACAGAAAAACACACTGCTTTGGACTAAAAACCGCACTTCATCAGACGGACAAGTGCACTGCATGATTTTTTTGTGGGATGTAAAATTTTCCAAACGTGGTAGCAAACTGGACTGCTTCAGACTAAAAACCACACTACATCACATGGGCAAGTGCACTGCATCATTTCTTTTGTCACACATAATTTTTCTCATGGGAGGAAGTGAAGTGCGCTTCACATCGTTACTTTTTGTTCTTGTTTCGGTAACGTTTTTTCTTGCATTTACGAGATGAACATCATCAGATGGCCCTCCGCACCGCTTCATATAGAAAACCGCACTGCATTAGACGGGCAAGCGAACTTCATTGTTTTTATGCATTTTATTTTAAATGGAGTGGGCAGAAAAGTCCTTCATAGTGGACTTCTTTTAAGACCAAAGTGCACCGCATTTGCATATTATTTTTAATGTGTTTTGTTCTAAATGGAGTGTACTGAATAGTCCTTCATAGTGGACTTCTTTTAGTCTAAAGTGCACCGTATTTGCATGTTTTTTAAATGCATTTTTTTAAATGGGGTGTGCTGAAGAATCCTTCATAGTGGACTTTTGTTCTAAATGAAGTGTACTGAAGAGTCCTTCATAGCGGACTTTTTTAAAACCAAAGTGCACTGCATTTGCATGTTTTTTAAATGCATTTTGTTTTAAATGGAGTTTACTGAAAAGTCCTTCGTGGTGGACTTTTTGTAAGACCAAAGTGCACCGCATTTGCATTTTTTTTAAATGCACTTTGGTATAAATGTAGTAGAATAGTCCTTCCTAGTAGACCTTTTTTAGACCGAAGTGCACCGCATGATCGAAAAGAATGAACCACAAGACCATGCTTTTTATGGACAACAATTTTTTAAACACGAATCATGTTTGTGTTCACCGTGCATGGCAACCGAGTTAATGTATCCAAACACAAACAAAACTGGACGCGCCCAAACGGTAATGCTTTTGCCCACACCCGCTGCCCCTTTTTACCGGACTGAATTTTTGTTCACAAGTAGAGTAGAAGTGTTAGT
Source organism: Triticum urartu (assembly GCF_056163025.1). Taxonomy (NCBI): domain Eukaryota; kingdom Viridiplantae; phylum Streptophyta; class Magnoliopsida; order Poales; family Poaceae; genus Triticum; species Triticum urartu. The sequence continues at coordinate 488,778,136 of NC_141876.1, read as the reverse complement.
TTCCTTATAGGACTTGAAGACATCAAATTCACAAGTGCACTTATGAACAAGAATGTTGCCTTCTCGTTTTGCCTCCATAATGGATCAAAGAAGCAGTGCAGAAGCTTGTAGCACCCATCTGAAAGAATGCACTGGAGATACATCAGCAAGGAACTGCACAACACATCTTTTGAAGGAAAAAGGAATTCAAACCGAACACTCAGCATCTGGGAACTGCACGCGGGGAGGAGGGGCAGCTCGTCGGGGGCCGGATCCGCACGGGCGAACTGCACGGCTTCGCGTGCCTGTACTGCATGCCAACGAGGTAGGGGCTCGACGTGGGGAGGGAGGCCGGCCGTTGTAGGGCAGGGCCGTGGCCGTCGAGGCCGGCAATCGCGGGGGCAGCCCGGCCGGATCCGGATGCACTGGTGCGTGGGAGGCGGCTCATCCGCTCGCCGTTGAGGATTCGGCGCCCGACGGATCGGGCCGAGGCGGCGGGATGGATGGGGTAGGGCGCATGGCGGGGCAGTGGCCATGGCTGGAGCGGGCGGGGCCGGGGCCGTCGCTGGGCGGCGCTGCAGGTCAGAGGCATGCGGGGGAGATGCGAGGCGGCGCCGGAACGGAGGAGGACGAGGCGGGGCGGTGCCAGAAGGGAAGAGTAGGAGGCAGGGAGACGCCGAGCGGGAGGAGGAGGATGCAGGGCGGCGCCGGACGGGAGGAGGACGAGGCGGGGCGGCGCCGGAAGGGAGGAGTAGGAGGCGGGGCGGCTCCGGGTGGGAGGAGGAGGAGGCGGGGCATCGCCGAGCGGGAGGAGGAGGATGCGGGGCGGCGCCGGAAGGGAGGTGTAGGAGGCGGGGCGGCTTCGGACGGGAGGAGGAGGAGGCGGGGAGACGCCGGGCGGGAGGAGGAGGAGGCGGGGTGGCGCCGGCCGGGGGTAGGAGGTGGAGGTTGTGCGGCGGCGGGGTAGGAGGTGGTGGTCGTGGGGAGTGGAGGGGAGTTCGAACAGGATAAGGTGAGTGTTTTTTTGGCAGACGCAGTATATATATATATATCCTCTACAACATTCACTTATTGCTATTTTTTCAAGTTGCCTTTTTTGCTAAGTGAATATGATCGGACCCTTCCCCCTCTATGCTATACTCAACCCAGTATGTTCACAAATTCTTCATGTGTATTCTATTTGAAACCCGTTCAAAATCTTCACTGTGTCCTTGTCAGTTAAAGAATTTGCCAACGAAACATTAAAACTTTCTTATCTAAATTTTCAGCTTTTTGCCGTCTAAACCACTCCACATCCAACAATAATACTTATCTATTCACCCACGATCTCACACGACCGCCACCGCTCTGTACGTGGCTGACACATGTCGCTAGGATGAGAAGGGTCAGGGGCACGTTCGTCCATTTTCCTCGGGCGAGCAGTTTTTCACCGCGGCTATATATACCGCTCACCCTCCCCAGGCACTTTTTTACTCCGCTCCACCTCACTCCCTCGCTCAAGCTCTCAAACCTAGCACCGCCGCTACTTCCATCATCGTCGGTGATGAAGAGCTTCACTGCCTCGACCTCGTCGTCGTCGTACTCGCGTCGGCCGCGGATTTCTTCACTCCGCCGCCACCGTAGCTGTCTTCCTCCGCCAAGTTAGGGCGTGGAAGATCCGGACAGACGAACTTCCAATCTACTATTCCCAGTTTGTCGTGTTCTTCGTCAAGGGTAATTAAAAGTTATTTTTACCGCCCTTGTTGATTCTGATGCTTTCCACAAATCTTCAAAAGGTGTTTATTCTTCAATCTTCACACTCTAAACACCTCACACGAACGTCTGTTCTTGATCTGTTTCTCTGAGCAACATTTTTTCTTCAAGATTCCTCAATTTTGTGGATTTTCAATCTATACAACTCTGGAACCTAAGTCAAAGAACACTTAGTGAAATTCCTCAAGACGCATCTGGTCAAATTCCTCAAACTTGTTCTTTTTGCAAAAACTTATGAGAACGCATATGACCCCTCGAAATTCTTCGCACCTATACTCTGTTCACAGGCACTCATGTCCACTGCTGAATCACTAGGTTCTCATCAACTTAACTCATTTGCAGCGTTCCTCGAAGAAAAGTTGCATACCTTGTCTGAAAACTCAATCATTCAAAATCCTCAGCTGAAGAAAATGGCTGACGGGAAGAAACCTCAGAAGGGAGGCAAGAGACTGGAAGTCAACACAACATTTGAGATCCCTGAGGACATTTATGAAGAATATTGTACTCCTGATGAGGCCAAACATGGCAAGGAGAACAAGAATCAGTGCAAGGTGCGCATACAAAGGATAGAGAGGAGATGGGCACGAGAATGGAGGGAGTACAGGTATGTTACTCCAAAGTACATGAAGAAATTCGCTCTTCACCCTCCTTGCCCAAGACCTCCACTGGCACCTAGCCAAGAAGCTGATCCCACCAGCCTCAAGTGCGGTGAGGACTATCCTAATGAATGGGCAAAACGGCAAACGAAGCTAGCCAAAATGGCTAAAGAAGCAGTGAGGAAATTCAATGAAGACTCTGCTGCTGCTGCTGTTGCCACTGCCACTACTGAGGCCTCTGCTAGCAAGCCCAAGAAGGCTATGCCAAAGAAGCCCGCACACAAGCCCAGTGCCTCTAGTTCAATGCCCTCACGACCAAGCACCTCAGCAATGCTCTCACGACCAATTCCTCAAGGTGCCCCAGTTCCTCAAGTTCCAAAGTCCTCAGCTCCTCCGGCAAAGTCCTCGGCACATACGCATCTCACCTCGTGTCAAAGGACCAAAGGCATCTCAATTACCTCAGGAGCCTCTGCAAGTTCTTCAGCTCCTCCGCAATCCTCAACTGGCCCCACTCTGCTGAAGACAAAGGCCATTGCTGGACGAGGCACTAGACCAAGTCCTCATAAGAAGCAGGTCACCTTCCATGTGCCATCCACTGATGACGAAGCTGATGATGATGAACTCGCTGAAATCATCAGAGGCAGACCGCAAAGGGCCGCTAGAGCCAAAGGCACAAATGTGCCACTGATGCTGGATCCCAAGCTGATCCTTGACTTTATTGATCTCTGGCACAAGGACCCAAACACACCTATGCCTGACTTGAAACTCACTCCTGGCCAAAGTCACATGCTGACTGCCTTCATCAATGAAGAAAAATGGAAATTTGAAAAGGCCAGGAAGCTGAAGAAAGCTCAGTATAAGAAGGAGCATTTCCTGAAGAAAAATGTTGTCAACATGACAACTGATGAACTTGTTGCCATACAGTCTGAGATCAAATGTCTCAGTGATGAATTCAATGTCTACCATATAGATTGGCTTGGAGAAAAAGTCAGATTTGTGAGACTGACTGAAGGATTCACCTCAAATGTTGCTGCTCCAATGCAACATGAATCTCCTCAAGTTGAAGCATCTGCTCAGGAAACTGAAGGTCATGCGAGCACCGCTGATGAAAATCAGGCTGCTGAAGAAACTAAAAGTACCAAGGCTGATGAAGCTGTTCCAGCCGCTGATGAAATTGCCAGGGCAACCACTAGTGTTGCGTTTGAAGAACAAGCAAGGCCAGCTAAAGAGTCAAATGCTGTGCCTGAAGAAACTGAACCAATCAGGGAAAACTGTATCAGTTGTGCCTGAAGAAAATGAACCGATTTCCTCTGCTCCTCCTGCACGAACGCCAAGTCCCACTCTTTCTTCTGCATTATAAGTGAGGAAAACCAAAGCTACGGAGAGAGCAGCTATGAAGAAGAGGAAATCATCCGCCACCTCAGAGTCTTCAGCACCAAAGAAGACCAAGACTCTGACAAGTTCTTTTGACAATCCCATTGATGCTATTCCTGTTTCAAGCATGCCATCAAAGGAACTTGTTCCCTTTGGTGAGGATTATGAGATCCCAAGCGGATCTGATGAGGTTGTTCCTTCTGCTCCTTCGTCAGAGCAGTTGGACAAAGAAATTGAGGTGGACAATCTCACGTCCACTCTAATGATATCATCGCCAATGCCTCAGTTCATAGCTAAAGAGGCAAGCGTTGAGGAAATGGATGAAGAAGAAGAAGACATGGATATTGGGTGCACCACTCCAGTACTGAACAATGACTTTTGGGAAAGTCAGCACCCCAATTCACCCACTACAACAGATTCCTCAGGCCCCTGTCCAGACTGAAGAAATTCCTATGGGCTTTGAAGAACCTCAAGCTTCTCTTCTTACCATACCTGAAGAAATACCAGCCACTAGTGTTGATGCTCATGCTGCTGAAGAGATGGAGACCCAGGCTACCACTGAAAATATTGGCACTGGAATTCCTCAGCCTGCGGCTCCTGAGATGGTGATTCCTGAAAGTGTGAAGGCATTGACTGATACTCCTCAGCCCAAGCCGAAGAATCCCTTCTCCAAAAAGCAAAAATTCAAGGCCGATGACTTCTTTCACGAGCATGTGTTCTTTACTGATTACACTCCATATGACTCTGCTTGTCTTCAAAGGAAGCGCTTCTGGACAACTAGCCAAGCCAACTTCTACTCTTCACTGCTTTTTGACAAGGACAAGATCTTTGACCATGAGCATATTCCTCATGTAGACATGGAATCACTGCCGTGCTTCACCCCCATCCTCAGTGTTTTTCATGACGCTGGGCTGCTAAACTTCCGTACCAACATCGTAGACTGGAATGAGGAACTAATTCTTCAGTTCTACGCCACACTGCAAATCACCGGCAATGCTGAAGATGTAAATTCATGGGTGCTGGATTGGATGATAGAAAACACTCACTTCAAAGCACCAGCCTCTGAATTGCTTCACGCCCTGCCTGTCAGTCCTCCCCTTGAAGGTGCGCAGCTCATCTACCATGAACTTGAGCTATTGGATCACTATATGCAAGTGTTGATGAAGCCGTTGAAGCCTGGTCAAGCCCCCAGGACCAAATTCCTCGTGAAGGAATTGCTGTATGTGCCTCGGACCATCTATCGCATTCTGACCAATACATTGAGTCCAATCAAAGGCCACGACTCTAATGAAGAAAAAGTCATTGGCATCATGAAGAATTTTCTATTCAACATCATTCATGGCATTCCAATCAACTATCATGATTTCTTCATGAGGACTCTGGCAAACGTTGCACTCTCACCTTTTGAGTTGAAGCCTTATGCTCCCTGGATTATGCGTTTCCTCGGATCAAGGTCTTCAATCAATTGCAATGCTGAATTTCAGAATCATCTCAGTTACTTGCCGCCCATTGAAGTCTTCAAGCAACCTATTTCCTCATCTGATGAGAAGGGCAAGGCAACAGCTATTATCAATGAAGGCATTCGTCCATTGGATGGCCAGTTCCGCAAAGCTACATCTTACTCCACCAATGATGACTCTGCCACCAATGCTTCAAAGCCAAATCCTCAAGGCACAGCTCCAAGGGTGTTGACTGATTGTGAGCTTCTCCCCAGTCTTCACCAGAAGGTCGATCGCAATCATAAATGGGTCAAGCCTCTATTTGGTTCAATTCTTCAGAACATGACCATCACTCAGAATTCAATGAGGAAGAACCATTACTACCTCCATGAAGTTTTTGATCGCACCTGGGATGTTCTGACTCATCTCTACGGTGAAGATGACCTAAAAAAGATGGACTACAAGCAGGACTTTGACTGGTCTCACCCACCTTCGAAGAAATTCATGAAGGTCAAGTTCCTCACTTGGTGGCCAGGTCTTATTCTTCATCGCGCGAGACTGATGAACATAAAGATTTGGACGACACTGCATCAGGCCCTACTTCAACAACCGCCCCAACAACGCTGGCGCTCCTACATCGACTCAGTGATGATATTCTTCAGGGGCGTTAATCCTCATTTTTCGTCCCTTTTGGTCATTTGATGACAAAGGGGGAGAAATTTGAGTTAGTCTTCAAGCGGGTCTATCTATATGGGCATTTTTTTGCTAAGTTACAACTCTCGTTCTTCTGAAGATTTGTTGGATTGAGTTGTAAGCTTAAGTATGATGGTGGTCTGATACTTTTTTCTATGTTCTTCTGTATGCTATTTCCTCATGTATGATAATGCACGCATGCTGAATTACATTAGTCACCATATTTCATCATGCATTTCAAATTCTTCATATCATATGTTAAATGCATGTATGAATTACAAGATATAGGGGGAGATCTCCATGATTCTACTTTTCAAATGTGCATTGCTTCAAAAGCAAATTACTCACTATGCACATCTTCAGGGGGAGTTTCTTATAGATCTTGCAATCAAATTCCTCAATATCAGTATTTACATTTCATATGTTTATCCCCGTTGAAAACTTAACCTATATTGTCATCAATCACCAAAAAGGGGGAGCTTGTAAGTGCATCTAGTGCCCCTTAGTGATTTTGGTGTATTGAAGACTTATAGGTTAAGGGACTAATGTGTTTGTGAGTGTACATAGGTCTATTAGTCTATGAGGAGTTTGATATTTACAGAGAAAGTCCACCCCTAAAAATGAATGTCTTCAACTGAAGACTTTGGATTTCTGAAGACTTTGAAAGTGAAGAAATTGGTGTGACCGTGAAGACTTGATATTTATGCGAGGAACATGAAGCGTGAAGACTTGTTTTCGTAGTTTCATTTTCTCTTTCTTGAGTCATAAGAAACACCATACTGTTAAAGGGGGTCGAGGTAAAACAAAGGAAAAATTTCCAGGTGATGCTCATCTCAAAATCCTACACCTACCAATCCCTTCGAGTGAAGCCATTGGACATCTCATACAGTTCAGTCAATTTCTTCAATGACAGAGACGAAGATCTTCTGGTCTCTGAGGAATTTATTCTAACTGAGGAGTTAGGAATTCGCCAGTGCGGAGTGCCTACAAGTGAGGAACATGATAGCCATGAGGAATTTGAACCTCAAATTTCCGACCATCGCTATGCTATGCGCCAGCTGTCCCAAAATATCCACCCACCTAACGGTCATATCATTGAAGGGCATTTATGTCTTATCATGTCGAGCTGCTCCCTAGGCTATAAATAGCCGCCCCCTACAACCACTAGCTGGTTGGCTGCTCCACGAGAAACTGACACTTGTCATTGAGAGCATCCCATCCTCCGAGGACTTTGAGCGAAAATCATCAAGTGAGGAAAAACCCAAACACCCAAACCAAACACCTACAAACCCAAAGTGATTGAGCATCACTGAAGAGATTGTTCTTGTGTGGAACCGACGCTTGTTACCTTTGAGGACTGTGCATCCTCCAGACGGTTAGGCGTCATGGTCTAGAGCATACAAGAGGAAATTATGGATCGCCAAGTGACCGAGTCTGTGAAGGTTTGGAAGTCACCTGAAGACTTACCACGAGTGATTGGATGAGGTATGTGTGACCTTAGTTCAAGGAGAATACGGTGAGGACTGTGTGTCCGGGACTGTGTGTCCTCAGGTTTAAATACCTAGCCGCTCCAACCAGACATACAACTGTCACAACAGTTGGAACTGGTCTACCAAATCATTCTCTTCACCGAACTAACTGGTTCTATTTCCTCAACCCCTTCATTTCCTCATTATGTGTTGTTGTACGTGATCGTTAATGTTTGAATACTTTGACTGAAGACCTTCTCAATTTCCTTAGCTCGATTTCTTCAGTCAGTTTGTCTTCAGCCTGCTTATCATGTGTTTACGCTTTTTGTACTCTGTGCTTGTTTTCATTTCATCATGATGACTCTGCTACTACTTGCTTATGTATGCACCTGAGTACTTATTCCGCTGCAAGTAGTTCTTTGCTAAGGAATTTCCTCACTCTGGAATTCCTTAGTGAAGAATTCATAAAAATCGCCTATTCACCCCCTCTAGTCGACTTAATGCACTTTCAAGCTCTGGGACAGTGGGGTCGGGCAGCCATACAGTGCGGTGGTATTCAAGAGCTCAACGACAAACGACAACAAAAATTTGGCTTCCCTTACAATTTTGCTCGTTCATTATCGCACACAATTCATCTCCGTCGCTTCCGGAAACCGTGTGCACTGAGCCTATTGTGTGTTGCGTTATGATTGGCTGGAACCCCAGCCACGCGGATCGCGCGTGCGCACCATAGGATGCACCGCGATCGAACAACAATCCATGTCCCTCACATCACACCCGTGCACCTGTAGCTGGATTGGATTTATATGCGCTAAATGCCTAGAAGATGCACATAATCCCCTAAATATGGTAAATGAGCCCGGAAAAATGCCAAATTTGAACAAGGTGATTTGCAGGGTGTATGTTCGTCGTAGAAAAAAACTCCAGGGCAAAGAACGATGAAAATTTGGATCCCCCTTCAATCTTGGGGATTTCCATCTCAAAAGCATGGAACTTCCTCGGTGATGGTTCGATTTATGAAGGGTGTGCATGACGACATAAGCCAAACCTTCTCCAATGTTTACCAGGGCATGGTGAGGTCATACCATGGCACCATGCCAGGCATCATGTTTTTTAAGCATTTATTTCATTTTTTTCTATAGTTGAAAACCCAACAAACAAGCATTTGTGGTTGACTATTGCCACACATTTCATCAAAATATCTGTCCATTCCTTGTAAAAGGCATGATAATTTACTAAATGGCATGAGCATGGTTTTATAGGACGTTCTTGTGGACCCTTTCATCCATCGATTGTTTGAACTTCAATTATGCACATTAATGCATAGGAAATGCACATAATCCCCTAAATATGGCAAATGAACCCGGAAAAGTGCCAAATTTGAACACGGTGATTTGCTGGTTGTATGTTCATTGTAGAAAAAAACTCGTGGACAAAGGACAAAGGAAATTTGGACCCCCCTTCAATCTTGGTGATTTCCCCATCGAAACCATGAAACTTCCTCGGTGATGGTTCGATTTATGAAAGGCGTGCATCACGACATATGGAAAACATTCTCCAATTTTTACTAGGGCATGGTGATGCCATACAATGGCAGCACGCGAGGCGTCATGTTTTCCAACCATGTGTTTCATTTTTTGTATAGTTGTTAACCGAGTAAACGACGCGTTTATGGTTGACTATTGCCATACATTTCCTTGAAATATCTGCCCATTCCTTGTAAAAGTCATGAGAATGTACTAAATAACATGAGCATGGTTTTCCAGACCGTTCTTGTGCACCTTTTCATGCACCGATTGTTCGAATTTGAATTATGTCCATTAATGTCTAGAAAATGCACATAATCCCCTAAATATGGTAAATGAGCCCGGGAAAATGTTAAATTTGAACATGTTGCATTTGGGGCGGTATGTTGATCGTTGGAAAAAAACTGAATGACAAACTAGGACGGAAATTTGTATTCCCCTTCAATCTTGGGGATTTCCCTCTCGAAAGCATGGAACTTCCTCGGTGATGGTTCGATTTATGAAGGTCGTGCATGACGACACATAAGCCAAACCTTCTCAAATTTTTACCAGGGCATGGTGAGGTCATACCATGGCACCATGCCAGGCATCATATTCTTTTAAGCATTTATTTCAATTTTTCTATAGTTGAAAACCCAACTAACAAACATTTGTGGTTGACTATTGCCACACATTTCATCAAAATACCTATCCATTATTCCTTGTAAAAGGCATGAGAATTTACTAAATGGCACGAGCATGCATGGTTTCCCAGGCCGTTCTTGTGGACCCTTTCATGCAGCGATTGTTTGAACTTGAATTATGTGGGAAATGCACATAATTCCCTAAATATGGCAAATGAACCCGGAAAGGTGCCAAATTTGAACACGGTGATTTGCAGGTTGTATGTTCATCATAGAAAAAAACTCGTGGACAAAGGACAAAGGAAATTTGGATCCCCCTTCAATCTTGGTGATTTCCCCCTCGAAACCATGAAACTTCCTCGGTGATGGTTCATTTTATGAAAGGCGTGCATCACGACATTTTTACCAGGGCACAGTGAGGTCATACCATGGCACCACACCAGGCGTCATGTTTTTCCAAGCATGTATTTCATTTTTGTATAGTTGTTAACCTAGTAAATGACGCGTTTATGATTGACTATTGCCACACATTTCCTTGAAATATTTGCCCATTCCTTGTAAAAGGCATGAGAATGTACTAAATAGCACGAGCATGGTTTTCCAGACCATTCTTGTGCACCTTTTCATGCACCAATTATTCGAATTTGAATTGTGTGCATAATTAATGCCTAGAAAATGCACATAATCCCCTAAATATGGTAAATGAGTTCGGAAAAATGTCAAATTTGAACATGTTGCATTTGAGGCGGTATATTGATCGTTGGAAAAAACTAAATGACAAACTAGGACGGAAATTTGGATTCCCCTTCAATCTTGGTGATTTCCCTCTCGAAAGCATTGAACTTCCTCAGTGATGGTTCGATTTATGAAGGGCGTGCATGAAGACATAAATCAAACCTTCTCAGCTTTTAACCAGGGCACCGTGAGGCCATACCATAGCACCATGCCAGCCGTTATGTTTTTCAAGCACATATTTCATTGTTCTATAGTTGATAACCCAGTAAATGACGTGTTTGTGGTTGACTATTGCCATGCATTCCATTGAAATCTCTGCCCATTCCTTGTAAAAGGCTTGAGAAATTACTAAATACCACGAGTATGATTTTGCCAGACCATTCTTGTGCATCCTTTCATGCACCGATTGTTTGAATTCGAATTACGTGCGTTAATGCCTACAAAATGCACATAATCCCCTAAATATTGTAAATGAACCCAGAAAAGTGTCAAATTTGAACATGGTGATTAGCAGGGTTTATGTTCATCATAAAGAAAAAAACTCATGGATGAAGGACAAAGGAAATTTGGATTCCCATTCAATCTTGGTGATTTACTATCGCACACGATTCATCTTTGTCGCCTCTACGAACCATGTGTGTTCACTCACACATGCAAAAGGAAAAGAAAACCCTCGCCCACTTCGTCCCCACTCACTCACCGCGGACTCCTCGGCAACTCTGCACCCTAAGAGCTCGACGGATGTTGGCGGCGGGCGTAGGTCGCGCTCCAAACGGCACCGGATTTTGCCTCCACCGCTTTCCGCCGCCTATCTGCACCGACATTCTAGACTCTGGTCGACTGGGGTTTTCTGCGGGACCGGGCCAGGGATTTTTCTCATGGAGAAGGTAATCGACTTAATTAGCGAAATATTCACTCATCTCTTATCGCAGTCCGCCTGTCGCTGTTAATCAACCTGCGGAAATCGCTGTGGAATCTTTTTTGTTCTAGCTGATTCGTGGGTGTTCATTCATGTGTCCACAGTGCGAGCATGAATTGGGCAACTCTGGTCATGGCCAATCGGAAACGAAGTTCTATCTCACCATTTCGGATGACTTCAGGGAGCGCTCGGTATGTTCAATCTCAACCTACCATGGTCGGCATGGCCTAAATTTGTGAACATATACCATCTGTTGCTATTATCTATATATTTGCATCGAATCTTTATTAAATCATCTATTTTTAATTCTATATTTTTGTACTTTGCTTTCATCCATATATATATATATATATATATGGATCTGTTCTATCAGTTACTCCCATATTTGCATCTTGCTCTGTTATTTCAATATATCTAATTGACGATCTTAATTTTCATTTTAAGCAGTACATCCCTTGCTTTGCAGGAACATGAGTAGAAGGAAATATTGGGCTTTACTTTCTCGATGACTCCCAAGATGTCATATTGACAACACAACATGGATTTACAATGACGGTTAGCGTAAACTTGATAAATATGTTCACTCCTATTTTAATACGGACCTTTGGAGAAAAATGTCTAAGTGTTATGAACTGAAAGCTGGCAATAAAATTCTAGTGCGTGCACCACAAACTAGTCTAATTAACATGGATGTTTACTTCCCCAACGTCATCAGCTGATCAAAGGCTGATCGAGGTTAGTGTCCTTTCAACTTTCTCCTTGCTGTCATATTACTATTTAAGAAACCAATTGATCACTATTTAAGCAACCAATTGTGATATCATATTCTGACTCCGTTCCTAGGCAGTAACAAATTCTATTTACCAATTTATGCGCACTATATAATCTTCCGTCATGTTTTGAATAAATAATACCTTTCCACCTTTTAAGCAGGATATGTTGGATGCATAGTGAACGATCTGTATGTTACTAAGCATACCAAATTTCACTGGAAGGACTTGAAGCATGTCATAAACTTTGTTGATAATCTGACAGAGATAGCACAACGTATGAACGCTAGATTTTGGATGGGATTAATTAGACATATGGTGCACACACTGAACAAGACAAATTGTGTGCACAAAACACTGGTAAAAAGTCTTATTTTAATGTTGATGCTCATAAACTATATATATCTTATGTTACAATTGTTTTTTATTCTACATGTCAACAGAAATTGTCCCCTGTAGCAGTTCCTGGATCAATTTCCCGGCGTGGTCGAATTACACTTGTGCCTGCTAATAACGCCAAAGTGATTGCAAGGTACTGCATTTCCCGCAGAAATGGAACCATTCAAATTAACAAGTTCTCGATTCTCATGGCAATGCATCCATATTGGAAAATTGGAGACACTGTTCTACTCATGATCTACCAAGGCACATGAGGGCTCTTCCTTTTCATTGATGAGATGCCGAGTCGCTGTGATCAAGCTGATTCCAGTGGATAGTTGTGGTTATTGGCCCTCAGCCTCTTAAAATGTGCTAGCTGTTACTATATATGTTAAGTATGTAGATATGTACCATATGGTTGTTGGCCCTTAGCCTCTTAAAATGTGATATTTTTTACTAGATATGGACCATATGGTTGTCAAAACCATGTTACGAAGATCCTCCTTTTGTCAAATAGTGTAACCACTATATATATGTTACTCAAATGTTGTTACCCAAGTTCATAAATTTTCATGGAAAGTATTAGTATCGTACACAATTCATTGAGTTTAAGCATGTGCCCGATGACTAGAAGGCATTTGCATATTAACTGTCCATATTGCAAATTCACACACATGTTAACATAAGGAAACGTATGTGTAACATACTAATCATCGCACACGAGTACTCGCAGACGCATCGTGTGCGATACTCCGCCACCACAAGCAACTAGTTTGTATTTTCAAAGTTTTTTATACACATAGAATCACACACGAAGTAACTGCATTGACCGTTTGTTTTGTAATTTCTCATCGCAAACAGTTCATACGAGTCGGCTGTTTGCCACGTATCACACACATCTTGTTTACACGGCTCATTTGTAATCTTTTGGCTCATCGCAAACAGTTCATCCATGTGAACTGTATGCCGCATACCACACACATCTTGTTAAGTTGAACCGTTTCTGTTGTGTTCCCTAATCGAATACAGATCGCCCGAGTTAACCGTATGCCGTATATCACACACACATTGATATGATTGCCTGTTTATGTTGTTCTAGCTCACCGCAAATAGTTCGAGTGGATTAACCCTTTGTCCTGCATCGCACACACATTGTTATGGCAGCCCGTTTCTGTTGTTCTGCCTCATCACAGACAGTTTGAATGGATTAACCGTGTGTCCTACATCGCACACACAACTAAAATCTGAATTGTGTTTGATGGCTCTGCCATTGCGAACATTTTGCACCTTTTTTGATGGTTTTTTACACCACCGTTTGCGATTATTGTATCGCACATAGTTTCGGCAAAGGGTCTCTGATCGTAGTGTCGCGTTAGTAGTATCCTGCAGTAGTGTAGGCCCCACTTGTAAGTGACACATGAAGAGAGGGGCAAAATTTTCCAGCAAACGCCCAGAAAACGGTCAAAGCCCTTTGACTAGACGGTAACGGCATGGAAGGGTATTCTTATAAGTGCAAGTAACGGCGGAGAGGCAAATTTGAGCATGCTTTGAAATAAGGGGCAAATATGAGTAATGGGTTCGAGTTAGGGAAAAAATGTAAATGGCCCAAAAACAATTCGACAAAAAAGGCCAACCAGAATTTTCCTCTCTCAAGACTCTCTTTCTCCTCTACCAGTAACCCTGAATCTCCTCGCCGCCATCGATTTCATCCCGCTCCTGTCGGAAAGATCTGGAAAGAGTAACATCTTCACATGTCGGGCCACACCAGAAGCGTTACACCAATGTTGTCATGCCACTCTTTCTCGTGGCCGATTGGAGGATCCACGAACCATGACATCCTTGATGTCCCAACCTTAATAAGTGTTGCGGCGACACGCTCAGCCGTGTGGAGGCGTCGGTGTCCCCAACTTAAAGAAGGGTCGTGGTGAAGGAAATATGCCCTAGAGGCAATAATAAAGTTGTTATTTATATTTCCTTATATCATGATAAATGTTTATTATTCATGCTAGCATTGTATTAACCGGAAACTTAGTACATGTGTGAATACATAGACAAACAGAGTGTCCCTAGTATGCCACTACTTGACTAGCACGTTAATCAAAGATGGTTAAGTTTCCTGACCATAAACATGTGTTGTCATTTAATGAACGGGATCACATCATTAGAGAATGATGTGATGGACAAGACCCATCCGTTAGCTTAGCATAATGATCATTTAGTTTTATTGCTATTGCTTTCTTCATGACTTCTACACATTCCTCTGACTATGAGATTATGCAACTCCCGAATACCGGCGAAACACATTGTGTGCTATCAAATGTCACAACATAACTGGGTTATTATAAAGATGCTCTACATGTGTCTCCGAAGGTCTTTGTTGAGTTGGCATAAATCAAGATTAGGATTTTTCACTCCGAGTATCGGAGAGGTATCTCTGGGCCCTCTCAGTAATGCACATCACTATAAGCCTTGCAAGCAATGTGACTAATGAGTTAGTTACGGGATGATGCATTACAGAACAAGTAAAGAGACTTGCCGGTAACGAGATTGAACTAGGTATGATGATACCGATGATCGAATCTCGGGCAAGTAACATACCGATGACAAAGGGAATGACGTATGTTGTTATGCGGTTTGACCGATAAAGATCTTTGTAGAACGTGTAGGAACCAATATGAGCATCCAGGTTCTGCTATTGGTTATTGACCAGAGATGTGTCTCGGTCATGTCTACATAGTTCTCGAACCCGTAGGGTCCGCACGCTTAACGTTCGATGACGATTTATATTATGAGTGATGTGTTTTGGTGACCGAAGTTTGTTCGGAGTCTCGGATGAGCTCATGGACATGACAAGAAGTCTCGAAATGGTTGAGAGGTAAAGATTCATATATTGGAAGATTATATACGGACACCGGAATGGTTCCAAAGATGTTCGGGGATTTATCGGAGTACCGGGAGGCTATTGGAACCCCCCGGGAAAGTTAATGGCCTAATGGGCCATAGTGGAGGAGAGGAGGCAGGCCACGGGAGGTGGCGCGCACCCCCCTTACCCAATCCGAATGTCCAGTAGTGTCTGGGCATTGGCGCCAGAACACCTCGTCGAAATCCTGGCCTAGGAGGAATGCTCTAATGAATGCTCCAAGGATTGGTTGTTTCACATACATGAAATAATGACCAAGGAGGACTTTGTGAGGACAATTGTCACGGTGTGGGCAATATGGAGTGCGCGGCGCAAGGCGATTCATGAGGCCATTTTCCAGTCACCGGTGATAGTGAACGGCTTTATCACAAGGTTGATTTCTGACCTACAAGTAGTCCATACGCCAAAGACAAGGACGGCTACCACAAGGGCACCCAGGCCGACGCAGTGGCAGCCACCACTGGCGAACTGCGCCAAAGTAAACGTTGACGCGGCGGTTTCTCGTCATGGAGGCTACAGGGCCGTAGGAGCTATCAGTCGGGATGCAACGGGCAGTTTTTTGGGAGCTTCAGTGCTAGCTTTTAGACACATTGCCGACCCTCAAGTGCTTGAAACCCTGGCTGTGCGTGAGGCACTTGACCTTTCAGATGATCTTTACCTAAGGCGGATTCATGTGGCCTCAGACTGCAAAGGAGTAATAGAAGATATCCAGAAGAAGAATGCTCCTAGTTATGGAGCAATCATACACGAAATCTTAGATCATTCAGCGTCATTTGAATTTTGTACTTTTAGTCATGAATTTAGGAGCTCAAACTTTGAAGCTCACAATCTTGCAAAGCATGCACTCTCTCTTGGAGGTGGCCGCCATGTCTGGTTAGGCCATCCCGGAGATCTTCCATCCGTCCCTGTAAACATTGTGAAGATTTAATAAAGCTTTGCAAGTTTGTCTTAAAAAACCCAATCCGAATTGGACAAAGGGAAGGGGGCTTCCCCTTTCCTTCTCCTTCTCCCCCTTTCCCCTTTCCTCCTCTTCATTGGAAGGAAGGGGGGGGGGGGCGAATCCTACCAGGAGTGGAGTCCTAGTAGGACTCCCCCCCTTGGCGCGCCCCTCCTAGGCCGGCCACCTTCTCCCCCTCTCCTTTATATACGAGGGCGGGGGGCACCCCAAAGACACAACAGTTGTTTCTTAGCCGTGTGCAGTGCCCCCTCCATAGTTTACTCCTCTGGTCATGTTGTCGTAGTGCTTAGGCGAAGCCCTGCACATATCACATCACCATCACCGTCGCCACACTGTCGTGCTGACGGAACTCTCCCTCGACCCTCTATTGGATCAAGAGTTTGACGGACGTCATCGAGCTAAACGTGTGCTGGACACGGAGGTGCCGTACGTTCGGTACTTGGATCGGTTGGATTGTGAAGACATTCGACTACATCAACCGCGTTAACCTAACGCTTCCGCTTTCGATCTACGAGGGTACATGGACACACTCCCCCCTCCTCGTTGCTATGCATCTCCTAGATAGATCTTGCGTGATCGTAGGAAATTTTTTGAAACTGCATGCTACATTCCCCAACAGGTGGTGGTGCCAAGTGCAGCTAGATCCGCGCAAAGCCGCCAGGAGAATAACTACTTGCCCGGTTGAAATAATGATGACCTAGGATATGAAGTGTGACAAAGTGTGGATGTCTACATGATCATTATCATGGTGATTATGAGCTACCATTTGTTACATTTTTTTTATCTTAAATCGTTCCTCTAGAACCATGATGGGCTCATGCTTCTACATATCTGTATCTCATAAACACAAGGCTAGCCTTGTTTTCACAAGCCATGGTACTTGCTCAAGGACGAGCAAGACTTAAGCTTGGGGGAGTTGATGAGTCCAATTTATGTGATATTTTTCTAAGTATTTTGTGCCTACATGGTAGGCTTTGTGGAATTTTATCGTGTTTGCGCACTTCTTTTTGTTGATAATCCCCCAATAACATCTTTGGGATCAATTAACATTTAATGGAGAAAATCCTCAGAAGTGGTGGTGGAATCACATACTTAAGGTGATAATCAATTTCCATAAAAGAATCAAGCAAGAAGGCCAAAGGAATGGACGTTTTCGCACTCTCAACACGAAAGATGACGTTCCATATGACAGCGAGTGCCCGTGTGAGCAGTCGTTGGCACGTCGCTGCCGCTGGATCAAGTATTTTCACCCCATCGAATCAGATAATGGACCAGATGCTCAGAGACACCAGAAACTCATCTAGAAGGCAGAACCCTAGCCTCCAAAGTTCATCCGGAGGAGGGATTAGCAAGGAGAAGGAGGGGGTCCTTCCCACCGTGAGGAAGGGGACAACATCATCGCCACTCTCATCATCATGATCATCCACATCCTTATCATCTACAACATCGAGAACCCTAGTGGATGCTTTGGTGTATCATTTGAATCCCTCATCAATGGATTCCATTGCCATTGTCATGATGTTTGTTGTCCTCACGTGTGACTAGACCATAAATTCTCGAGGATATGGATGAACCTTGTTATGTGTAGGATTTGAAATGTTTATTGTGGATATGAGATCCCATGTTGAATGCTTAGTTTAATAACTTCTGAATGTTGTGAAGGGGCCCACTCACCATTTGTGCCTTATGGCCACGAAGTATATCATTGTCGTTGTAAAGGTATAGGACACATGGGTAATTGATATGTCTCCAATGTATCTATAATTTTTATTGTTCCATGCTGTTATATTATCATTCTTGGATGTTTTATAATCATTTTATATCATTTTTGGTACTAACCTATTGACATGGTGCCAAGTGCCAGTTGTTGTTTTCTGCATGTTTTTTACATCGCAGGAAATCAATACCAAACGGAGTCCAAACGCAGCAAAACTTTTTGTGGTTTTTTTGGACCAAAAGACATCCAATGGGCCGGAGAAGCGCCTGGGGGTGCTCTGAGGGGAGCACAACCCGCCAAGGTGCGCCTGGAGGCCCAGGCGCGCCCTGGTGGGATTTTCCTACCTCGGGTGCCTCCCGAACCGAGTCTTTGCTCTATAAATACCCCAATATTCCAGAAACCATGGGGGAGTCGATGAAAATCAATTCCAGCCACCGCAAGTTCCAGAAACACCAGATTCAATCTAGACACCATCACGGAGGGGTTCATCATGTCCATTGGTGCCTCTCGGATGATGCGTGAGTAATTCTTTGTAGACCTTTGGGGTCCGTAGTTAGTAGCTAGATGGTTGTCATTTTGTAAAAGTTATCAGCAACTGGCAGGAGCCTTATGGTTTTCACTTTATTGTATGAAATGCAATTGCCATGTAATTGCTTTACTTTATCACTAAGTGGTAGCGATAGTCGTAGAAGCAATATTTGGCGAGACAACAACGATGCTATGATGAAGACCAGGGTGTCAAGTCGGTGACGACGGAGATCATGACGATGCTTTGGAGATGGAGATCAAAGGCACAAGATGATGATTGCCATATCATGTCACATATTTTGATTGCATGTGATGTTTATCTTTTATGCATCTTATTTTGCTTAGTACGGCGGTAGCATTATAAGATGATCCCACACTAAATTTCAAGGTATAAGTGTTCTCCATGAGTATGCACCGTTGCTACAGTTCGTCGTGCCAAGACACCACGTGATGATTGGGTGTGATAAGCTCTACGTTCACATACAACGGGTGCAAGCCAATTTTGCATGTGGGGAATACTCGGGTTAAACTTAACGAGCCTAGCATATGTAGATATGGCCTCGGAACACTGAGACCGAAAGGTCGAATGTGAATCATATAGTATATATGATTAACATAGTGATGTTCAACATTGAAAACTACTCCATCTCACGTGATGATCGGGCATGGTTTAGTTGATATGGATCACGTGATCATTTAGATGACTAGATGGATGTCTATCTAAGTGGGAGTTCTTAAGTAATATGATTAATTGAACTTTAATTTATCACGAACTTAGTCCTGATAGTTTTTGCATATCTATGTTGTTGTAGATCAATGGCCCGTGCTACCGTTACCTTGAATTTTAATGCATTCCTAGAGAAAGCTAAGTTGAATGATGATGGTACCAACTACACAGACTAGGTCCGTAACTTGAGGGTTATCCTCATTGCTGCACAGAAGAATTACGTCCTGGAAGCACCGCTAGGTGCAAGACCCTCTGCAGGAGCAACTCCAGACATTATGAACGTCTGGCAGAGCAATGCTGTTGACTACTCAATAGTTTAGTGTGCCATGCTTTACGGCTTAGAATCGGGACCGCAAAGACGTTTTGAACATCATGGAGTATATGAGATGTTCCAGGAGTTGAAGTTAATATTTCAAGCAAATGCCCAAGTTGAGAGATATGAAGTCTCCAACAAGTTCTACAACTGCAAAATGGAGGAGAATAGTTCTGTCAGTGAACACATACTTAGAATGTCTGGGTACCATAACCACTTGACTCAGCTGGGAGTTAATCTTCCTAATGATAGTGTCATTGACAGAGTTCTTCAATCACTGCCACCAAGCTATAAAGGCTTCATGATGAACTATAATATGCAAGGGATGGAAAAGACAATTCCCGAGCTCTTCGCGATGCTGAAGGCTGTGGAGGTAGAAATCAAGAAGGAGCATCAAGTGTTGATGGTTAACAAGACCACTAGTTTCAAGAAAAAGGGCAAAGGGAAGAAGGGGAACTTCAAGAAGAATAGCAAGCAAGTTGCTGCTCTCGGGAAGAAGCCCAAGTCTGGACCTAAGCCTGAAACTGAGTGCTTCTACTGCAAAGGGACTGGTTACTCAAAGCGGAACTACCCCAAGTATTTGGCTGTTAAGAAGGATGGCAAAGTGAAAGGTATATATACATGTTATTGATGTGTACCTTACTAATGCTTGTATTAGCGCCTGGGTATTTGATACTGGTTCTGTTGCTCATATTTGCAACTCGAAACTGGGGCTACAGATTAAATGAAGATTGGCTAAGGACGAGGTCACGATGCGTGTCGAAAATGGTTCCAAGGTTGATGTGATCGCCGTCGGCACGCTACCTCTACATCTACCGTCGGGATTAGTTTTAGACCTGAATAATTGTTATTTGGTGCCAGCGTTGAGCATGAAAATTATATCTGGATCTTGTTTGATGCGACACGGTTATTCATTTAAATCAGAGAATAATGGTTGTTCTATTTATAAGAGTAATATCTTTTATGGTCATGCACCCTTGATGAGTGGTCTATTTTTGTTGAATCTTGATCGTAGTGATACACATATTCATAATATTGAAGCCAAAAGATGCAAAGTTAATAATGATAGTGCAACTTATTTCTGGCACTGCCGTTTATGTCATATTGGTGTAAAGCGCGTGAAGAAAATCCATGCTGATGGGCTTTTGGAATCACTTGATTATGAATCACTTAATGCTTGCGAACCATGCCTCATGGGCAAGATGAATAAGACTCTGTTCTCCGGAACAATGGAGCAAGCCACTGATTTATTAGAAATAATACATACAGATGTATGCGGTCCAATGAGTGTTGAGGCTCGCGGCGGGTATCGTTATTTTCTGACCTTCACAGATGATTTGAGCAGATATGGGTATATCTACTTAATGAAACATAAGTCTGAAACATTTGAAAAGTTCAAAGAATTTCAGAGTGAAGTGGAAAATCATCTTAACAAGAAAATAAAGTTTCTGCAATCTGATCGTGGAGGTGAATATTTGAGTTATGAGTTTGGTCTTCATTCGAAGCAATGTGGAATAGTTTCGCAACTCACGCCACCTGGAACACCACAACGTAATGGTGCGTCCGAACATCGTAACCATACTTTATTAGATATGGTGCGATCTATGATGTCTCTTACCGTATTACCGCTATCGTTTTGGGGTTATGCTTTAGAGACGGTTGCATTCATGTTAAATAGGGCACCATCTAAATCTGTTGAGACGACACATATGAACTATGGTTTAGCAAGAAACCTAAGCTGTCGTTTCTTAAAGTTTGGGGCTGCGATGCTTATGTGAAAAAGCTTCAACCTGATAAGCTCGAACCCAAATCGGAGAAATGCGTCTTCATAGGATACCCAAAGGAAACTGTTGGACACACCTTCTATCATAGATCCAAAGGCAAGATATTCATTGCTAAGAATGGATCCTTTCTAGAGAAGGAGTTTCTCTCGAAAGAAGTGAGTGAGAGGAAAGTAGAACTTGATGAGGTAATTGTACCTTCTCCCAAATTGGAAAGTAGTTCATCACAGAAATTAGTTCTAGTGATGCCTACACCAATTAGTGAGGAAGTTAATGATGATGATCATGACACTTCATATCAAGTTACTACTGAACCTCGTAGGTCAACCAGAGTACGTTCTGCACCAGAGTGGTACGACAATCCTATTCTGGAAGTCATGTGACTTGACCATGACGAACCTATGAACTATGAGGAAGCGATGATGAGAACAGATTCCGCGAAATGGCTTGATGCCATGAAATCTGAGATGGGATCCATGTATGAGAACAAAGTGTGTACTTTGGTTGACTTGCCCGATGATCGGCAAGCCATAGAAAATAAATGGATCTTCAAGAAGAAGACTGACGCTGACGGTAATGTTACTATCTAAAAAGCTCGACTTGTTGCGGAAGGTTTTCGACAAGTTCAACGAGTTGACTATGATGAGACCTTCTCACCAGTAGCGATGCTTAAGTCTGTCTGAATCATGTTAGCCGTTGCTGCATTTTATTATTATGAAATTTGGCAAATGGATGTCAAAACTGCATTCCTTAACGAATTTCTTAAAGAAGAGTTGTATATGATGCAACCAGAAGGTTTTGTCGATCCTAAATGTACTAACAAAGTGTGCAAGCTCCAGTGATCCATTTATGGACTAGTGCAAGCATCTCGGAGTTGGAATATACGCTTTGATAGTGTGGTCAAAGCATATGGTTTTATACAGACTTTTGGAGAAGCCTGTATTTACAAGAAAGTGAGTGGGAGCTGTGTAGCATTTCTAATATTATATGTGGATGGCATATTGTTGATTGGAAATAATACATAATTTTTGGATAGCATAAATGGATACTTGAATAAGAACTTTTCAATGAAAGACCTCATTGAAGTTGCTTACATATTGGGCATCAAGATCTATAGAGATAGATCTAGACGCTTAATTGGACTTTCACAAAGCACATACCTTGATAAAGTTTTGAAGAAGTTCAAAATGGACCAGTCAAAGAAAGGGTTCTTTCCTGTGTTACAAGTGTGAAGTTGAGTCAGACTCAATGCCCGACCACTGCAGAAGATAGAGAGAAAAATGAAAGTCATTCCCTACGCCTCAGCCATAGCTTCTATCATGTATGCAATGCTATGTACCATACCTGATGTGTGCCTTGCTATGAGTTTAACAGGGAGGTACCAAAGTAATCCAGGAGTGGATCACTGGACAGCGGTCAAGAACATCCTGAAATACCTGAAAAGGACTAAGGATATGTTTCTCATTTATGGAGGTGACAAAGAGCTTGTCGTAAATGGTTACGTAGATGCAAGCTTTGACACTGATCCGGATGACTCAAAGTCGCAAACCGAATACGTATTTATATTGAATGGCGGAGCTATAAGTTGGTGCAGTTCCAAGCTGAGCGTCATGGCGGGATGTACGTGTGAAGCGGAGTACATAGCTACTTCGGAAGTAGCAAATGAAGGAGTCCGGATGAAGGATTGCATATCCGATCTAGGTGTAGTACCTAGTGCATCGGGTCCAATGAAAATCTTTTGTGACAATACTAGAGAATTTTCCTTGGCGAAGGAATCCAGATTTCACAAGAGAACCAAACACATCAAGAGACGCTTCAATTCCATCCGCGATCAAGTCAAGGAGGGAGACATAGAGATTTGCAAGATACATACGGATCTGAATGTTGCAGAACCATTGACTAAGCCTCTTTCACGAGCAAAACATGATCAACACCAAGACTCCATGGGTGTTAGAATCATTACTATGTAATCTAGATATTTGACTCTAGTGCAAGTGGGAGCCTGAAGGAAATATGCCCTAGAGGCAATACTAAAGTTGTTATTTATACTTCCTTATATCATGATAAATGTTTATTATTCATGCTCGAATTGTATTAACCGGAAACTTAGTACATGTGTGAATACATAGACAAATAGAGTGTCCCAAGTATGCCTCTACTTGACCAACTCCTTAATCAAAGATGGTTAAGTTTCCTGACCATAGACATGCGTTGTCATTTGATGAGTGGGATCACATCATTAGAGAATGATGTGATGGACAAGACCCATCCGTTAGCTTAGCATAATGATTGTTTAGTTTTATTGCTATTGCTATTGCTCTCTTCATGACTTATACATATTCCTCTGACTATGAGATTATGCAACTCCCGAATACCGGAGGAACACCTTGTGTGCTATCAAATGACACAACATAACTGGTGATTATAAAGATGCTCTACAGGTGTCTCCGAAGGTGTTTGTTGAGTTGGCATAAATCAAGATTAGGATTTGTCACTCCGAGTATCGGAGAGGTATCTCTGGGCCCTCTCGGTAATGCACATCACTATAAGCCTTGCAAGCAATGTGACTAATGAGTTAGTTACGGGATGATGCATTATGGAACGAGTAAAGAGACTTGCCGGAAACGAGATTGAACTAGGTATGATGATACCGACGATCGAATCTCGGGCAAGTAACATATCGATGACAAAGGGAATGGCATATGTTGTTATGCGGTTCGACCGATAAAGATCTTCGTAGAATATTTAGAAACCAATAAGAGCATCTAGGTTCCGCTATTGGTTATTGACCGGAGATGTGTCTTGGTCATGTCTACATAGTTCTTGAACCCGTAGGGTCCGCACGCTTAACGTTCGATGATGATTTATATTCTGAGTTATGTTTTTTCGTGACCGAAGTTTGTTCGGAGTCCTGGATGAGATCACGGACATGACGAGTAGTCTCGAAATGGTCAAGAGGTAAATATTAATATATTGGAAGGTTATATACGAACAACAGAATGGTTCCGAAGATGTTCGGGGATTTATCGGAGTACCGGGAGGCTATCGGACCCCCCCGAGAAAGTTAATGGGCCTAATGGGCCATAGTGGAGGAGAGGAGGCAGGCCACGGGAGGTGGCGCGCCCCCCCTGCCCATTACGAATTGGACAAGGGGAAGGGGGCGCGGCCCCCCTTTCCTTTTACTTCTCCCCCCTTTCTCCTTTCCCCTTCTTCGTTGGAAGGAGGGGGGGGTGAACCCTACTAGGAGTGGAGTCCTAGTAGGACTTCCCCCCTTGGCGCGCCCCTCCTAGGCCGGCCACCTCCTCCCCCTCTCCTTTATATACAGGGGCGGGGGGCACCCCAAAGACACAACAATTGTTTCTTATCCATGTGTGGTGCCCCCCTCCACAGTTTACTCCTCTGGTCATATTGTCGTAGTGCTTAGGCGAAGCCCTAAGCGGACCACATCACCATCACCGTCACCACGCCGACCTGCTGACGGAACTCTCCCTCGACCCTCTACTAGATCAAGAGTTTGAGGGACGTCATCAAGCTGAACGTGTGCTAAACACGGAGGTGTCGTATGTTCGATACTTGGATCGGTTGGATCGTGAAGACGTTCGACTACATCAACCGCGTTAACCTAACGCTTCCGCTTTCGGTCTAGGAGGGTACGTGGACAAACTCTCCCCGTCTCATTGCTATGCATCTCCTAGATATATCTTGCATGATCGTTGGAATTTTTTTGAAATTGCATGCTACATTCCCCAACAGGTGGTGGTGCCAAGTGCAGCTAGATCCGCACAAGGCCGCCACGAGAATAACTACTTGCCCGGTTCAAATAATGATGACCTAGGATATGAAGTTGTTACCTTTTGACAATAAAATTGAGCGACAGAGTGTGGATGTTTGCATGATCATTGTCATGCTGATTATGAGCTACCATTAGTTACAATTTTTTTATCTTAAATCGTTCCTCTAGAAATGTGATGGACTCATGCTTCTACATATCTGTATCTCATAAACACAAGGCTAGCCTTGTTTTCACAAGCCATGGTACTTGCTCAAGGACGAACAAGACTTAAGCTCAGGGGAGTTGATGATTCCAATTTATGTGATATTTTTGCAAAGTATTCTGTGCCTACATGGTAGGCTTTGTGGAATTTTATCGCGTTCACGCACTTCTTTTTGTTGATAATCCCCCAGTAACATCTTTTGGATCAATTAACATTTAATGGAGAACATCCTCTGAAATGGTGGTGGAATCACGCATTTAAGGTGATGATCAATTTCCATAAAATAATCAAGCAAGAAGGCCAAAGGAATGGACATTGTCGCACAACACGAAAGACGGCATTCCATACGACAGCGAGTGCCCGTGTGAGCAGTCGTTGGCACGTCGCTGCCGCTGGATCAAGTATTTTCACCCCATCGAATCAGATCATGGACCAGATGCCCAGAGACACCAGAAACTCATATATAAGGCAGAACCGTAGCCTCTGAATTTCATTTGGAGGAGGGATTAGCAAGGAGAAGGAGGGGGTCCTTCCCATCGCGAGGAAGGGTACACCATCATCGCCACTCTCATCGTCATCATCATCCACATCCTTATCATCTACAACATCGAGAACCCTAGTGGATCCTTTGGTGTATCATTTGAATCCCTCATCCATGGATTCCATTACCAGTGTCATGATGTTTGTTGTCCTCACGTGTGACTAGACCATAAATTCTCGGGGATATGGATGAACCTTGTTATGTGTAGGAATTGGAATGTTTATTGTGGATATGAGATCCCCTATTGAATGCTTAGTTTAATAACTTCTGAATGTTGTGAAGGGGCCCACTCAACATTTGTGCCTTATGGCCACGAAGTATGTCATTGTCGCTGTAAAGGTATAGGACACGGGGGTAATTGATACGTATCCAACGTATCTGTAATTTGTTATTGTTACATGTTGTTATATTATCATTCTTGGATGTTTTATAATCATTTTATATCATTTTTGGTACTAACCTATTAACATTGTGCTAAGTGCCAACTATTGTTTTCTGCATGTTTTTTACATCGCACGAAATCAATACCAAACAGAGTCCAAATGCAGTGAAATTTTTTGTGGTTTTTTTCGACCAGAAGACATCCAATGGGCCGGAGAAGCGCCTGGGGGTGTGATACGTTTCCAATGTATCTATAATTTTTGATTGTTCCATGCTATATTATATCCTGTTTTGGACATTATTGGGCTTTATTATACACTTTTATATTATTTTTCGGACTAACCGATTAACTGGAGTCCCAACCCAGAATTGTTGTTTTTTGCCTATTTCCGAGTTTCGCAGAAAAGGAATATCAAACGGAGTCCAAACGGAATGAAAATTTCACGAACGTGATTTTCGGAACGAACATGATCCAGATGACTTGGACCCTACGTCAAGAAAGCGACCAGGAGGGCACGAGGTAGGGGGCGAGCCTACCCCCCAGGCGCACCCTCCACCCTCGTGGGGCCCATGTTGCTCCACCGACGTACTTCTTCCTCCTATATATACCTATGTACCCCCAAACTACCATATACGGAGCCAAAACCCTAATTCCACTACCGTAACTTTATGTACCCGTGAGATCCCATCTTGGGGCCTTTTCCGGAGCTCCGCCGGAGGGGGCATCGATCACGGAGGGCTTCTACATGAAATCCATAGTCTCTCCAATGAAGTGTGAGTAGTTTACTTCAGACCTTGGGGTCCATAGTTATTAGCTAGATGGCTTCTTCTCTCTTTTTGGATCTCAATACAAAGTTCTCCTCGATCTTCTTGGGGTTTATTTCATATTTCATATAGGCACGTATTGTATTGTTGCCATCGAGGATAACAAGATGGGGTTTATTTCATATTGCATGAGTTTATCCCTCTACATCATGTCATCTTGCTTAAAGTGTTACTCTGTTCTTTTGAACTTAATACTCTAGATCCAAGCTGGATAGCGGTGGATGTGTGAGTAATAGTAGTAGACGCAGGCAGGAGTCTATCTACTTGTCTCGGACGTGATGCCTATATACATGATCATACCTAGATATTCTCATAACTATGCTCAATTCTGTCAATTGCTCAACAGTAATTTGTTTACCCACCGTAATACTTATGCTCTCGAGAGAAGCCACTAATGAAACCTATGGCCCCCGGGTCTATTTTACATCATATTAATCTTCCGGCAACAACCTATTTCCTTTTCCGTTTATTTCGCTTTCTTTACTTTGCATCTTTATCATAAAAATACCAAAAATATTATCTTATCATATCTATCAAATCTCACTTTCGTAAGTGACCGTGAAGGGATTGACAACCCCTTTATTGCATTGGTTGCGGGGATTTTATTTGTTTGTGTAGGTGCGAGGGACTCGTGCGTGGCCTCCTACTGGATTGATACCTTGGTTCTCAAAAATTGAGGGAAATACTTACGCTACTTTGCTGCATCACCCTTTCCTCTTCAAGGGAAAACCAATGCAATGCTCAAGAGGTAGCAAGAAGGATTTCTGGCGCCGTTGCTGGGGAGTCTACGCAAAAGTCAACAATACCAAGTACCCATCACAAACCCTTATCTCCCGCATTACATTATTTGTCATTTGCCTCTCGTTTTCCTCTCCCTTGCCGTTTTATTCGCCCTCTCTCTCCGTCCTCCTTCTCTTTCTCTATTTGCCTCTTTTTGCCCGTCTCTTGTTTGCTTGTGTGTTGGATTGCTTGCTTGTCACGATGGCTCAAGATAATACCAAATTGTGTGACTTTACTAATACCAACAACAATGATTTTATTAGCACTCCGATTTCTCCTCTTACCGATGCTGAATCTTGTGAAATTAAAGCTGCTTTGCTGAATCTTGTCATGAAAGATCTGTTTTCCGGCCTTCCTAGTGAAGATGCCGCTACCCATCTAAACAACTTTGTTGATTTGTGTGATATGCAAAAGAAGAAAGATGTGGACAATGATCTTGTTAAATTGAAGCTATTTCCTTTTTCGCTTAGAGATCGTGCTAAAGCTTGGTTTTCATCTTTGCCTAAAAATAGTATTGATTCATGGAATAAGTGCAAAGATGTTTTTATCTCTAAGTATTTTCCTCCCGCTAAGATCATCTCTCTTAGAAATGATATCATGAATTTTAAGCAACTTGATCATGAACATGTTGCAGAAGCTTGGGAGAGGATGAAATTAATGATACGTAATTGCCCTACACATGGTTTGAATTTATGGATGATTATACAATTTTTTTATGCCGGATTGAATTTTGCTTCTAGAAATCTTTTAGATTCAGCCGCGGGAGGCACTTTTATGGAAATCACTTTAGGAGAAGCTACTAAACTCCTAGATAATATTATGGTTAATTATTCTCAATGGCACACTGAAAGATCTACTAATAAGAAAGTGCATGCGATAAAAGAAATTAATATTTTGAGTGGAAAGATGGATGAACTTGTGAAATTATTTGCTAATAAAAGTGTTTCTTCTGATCCTAATGATATGCCTTTGTCTACTTTAATTGAGAATAATAATGAATCTATGGACGTGAATTTTGTTGGTAGGAATAATTTTGGTAACAACACGTATAGAGGAAACTTTAATCCTAGGCCGTATCCTAGTAATTCCTCTAATAATTATGGTAATTTCTACAACAATTCTTATGGAAGTTTTAATAAGATACCCTCTGATTTTGAATCTAATATTAAAGAATTTATTACTTCGCAAAATAATTTCAATGCTTTGATTGAAGAAAAAATGCTTAAGATTGATGAGTTGGCTAGGAACGTTGATAGAATTTCTCTTGATATTAATTATTTTAAACTTAGATCTATTCCACCTAAGCATGATATCATTGAGTCTCTCAAAGCCATGATAATTTCCATTGATGAGTGCAAAGAAAGAACCGCTAGGATGCGTGCTAAGAAAGATTGCTTTATAAAAGCGTGTTCTTCTAGTTTCCATGCTAATAAAGATGAAGATCTAAAAGTTATTGATGTGTCCCATATTAAATCTTTGTTTTTCAATATGAATCTTGATAATGATGGGACTGAATATGATCCACCTTTACCTAGAAGACTTTCCAAAAATTCGGAGTCTTTAGATCTTGATGCTAAAATTGTTAAAAGTGGGATTGAAGAAGTCAAAACTTTAAATATCAATGAACCCACTATTTTGGATCTCAAGGAATTTAATTATTATAATTGATATTTAATAGATTCTATTTCCTTCTAGCAATCCGTGCTAAATTCTCCTCATGCTTATAGTCAAAATAAAGCCTTTACCAAACATATCGTTGATGCTTTGATGCAATCTTATGAAGAAAAACTTGAGTTGGAAGTTTCTATCCCTAGAAAACTTTATGATGAGTGAGAACCTACTATTAAAATTAAAATTAAAGATCATGAATGCTATGCTTTGTGTGATTTTGGTGCTAGTGTTTCCACGATTCCAAAGACTTTGTGTGATTTGCTAGGTTTCCGTGATTTTGATGATTGCTCTTTAAACTTGCACCTTGCGGATTCAACTATTAAGAAACCTATGGGAAGAATTAATGATGTTCTTATTGTTGCAAATAGGAATTATTTGCCCGTAGATTTTATTGTTCTTGACATAGATTGCAATCCTTCATGTCCTATTATTCTTGGTAGACCTTTCCTTAGAACGATTGGTGCAATTATTGATATGAAGAAGGGAATATCAGATTCCAATTTCCTTTAAGGAAAGGCATGTAACACTTCCCTAGAAAGAAAATTAAATTACCATATGAATCTATTATGAGAGCCACTTATGGATTGCCTACCAAAGATGGCAATACCTAGATCTATCCTTGCTTTTACGCCTAGCTAGGGGCGTTAAACGATAGCGCTTGTCGGGAGGCAACCCAACTTTATTTTTATTACTTGTTTTTGAATCCTGTTTATTAATAAATAATCTATCTAGCATCTGTTTTGATTGTGTTTTTGTGTTTAATTAGTGTTTGTGCCAAGTAGAACCGTTGGGAAGACTTGGGGAAAGTCTTTTTAATCTTGCTGTAAAAAACAGAAACTTTAGCGCTCACGAGAATTGCTGCCATTTTTATTTGAAAAGTGATATTTAGTTAAATATTTTTGAATATGATTAATAGATAAATTACCCACATCCAGAAATTTATTTTAGAATTTTTGGGGTTCCAGAACTTGCGTTAGCTACAGATTACTACAGACTGTTCTGTTTTTGACAGATTCTGTTTTTCGTGTGTTGTTTGCTTATTTTGATGAATCTATGGCTAGTAAAATAGTTTATAAACCATATATAAGTTGTAATACAGTAGGTTTAACACCAATATAAATAAATAATGAGTTCATTACAGTACCTTGAAGTGGTGTTTTGTTTTCTTTCGCTAACGGAGCTCACGAGATTTTCTACTTTAAGTTTTGTGTTGTGAAGTTTTCAAGTTTTGGGTAAAAGATTTGATGGATTATGGAACAAGGAGTGGAAAGAGCCTAAGCTTGGGGATGCCCATGGCACCCCAAGATAATCTAAGGACACCTAAAAGCCCAAGCTTGGGGATGCCCCGGAAGGCATCCCCTCTTTCGTCTACTTCCATCGGTAACTTTACTTGGAGCTATATTTTTATTTACCACATGATATGTGTTTTGCTTGGAGCGTCTTGTATTATTTGAGTCTTTGTTTTTAAGTTTTCCACAATCATCCTTGCTGTACACACCTTTTGGGAGAGACACACATGATTCGTAAATTGTTAGAATACTCTATGTGCTTCACTTATATCTTTTGAGTTATATAGTATTTGCTCTAGTGCTTCACTTATATCTTTTAGGGCACGGTGGTGGATTTGTTTTATAAAAACTATTGTTCTCTGATGCTTCACTTAGATTATTTTGAGAGTCCTACAAAACAGCGCGGTAATTTTCTTTAATTATGTTAGGCATTCAAGATCAATTTTTTTTCTTATGAGTGTGTTGAATACTATGAGAAGTTTGATACTTGATAATTGTTTTGAGATATGGAGATGGTGATATTAGAGTCGTGCTAGTTGAGTAGTTCTGAATTTGAGAAATGCCTGTGTTGAAGTTTGTGATTCCCGTAGCATGCACGTATGGTGAACCGTTATGTGAAGAAGTTGGGGCATGAATTATTTATTGATTGTCTTCCTTATGAGTGGCAGTTGGGGACGAGCGATGGTCTTTTCCTACCAATCTATCCCCCTAGGAGCATGCGCGTAGTACTTTGCTTCGATAACTAATAGATTTTTGCAATAAGTATGTGAGTTCTTTGTGACTAATGTTGAGTCCATGGATTATACACACTCTCACCCTTCCACCATTGCTAGTGATACGTCTCCAACGTATCTATAATTTTTGATTCCTCCATGCTATATTATCTACTGTTTTGGACATTATTGGGCTTTATTATCCACTTTTATATTATTTTTGGGACTAACCTACTAACCAGGGGCCCAGCCCAGAATTGCTAACCTACTAACCTACTAACCTACTAACCAGGGGCCTAGCCCAGAATTGCTGTTTTTTTTGCCTATTTTAGGGTTTCGAAGAAAAGGAATATCAAACAGAGTCCAAACGGAATGAAACCTTCAGGAACGTGATTTTCTCACCGAACATGATCCAGGAGACTTGGACCCTACGTCAAGACACAAAAGAGGAGGCCACGAGGTAGGAGGCGCGCCTACCCCCCAGGCGCGCCGTCCACCCTCGTGGTCCCCCTGTTGCTCCACCGACGTACTCCTTCCTCCTATATATACCTACGTACCCCCAAACGATCAGATACGGAGCCAAAAACCCTAAGTCCATCGCCACAACTTTCTGTATCCACGAGATCCCATCTTGGGGCCTGTTCTGGAGCTCCACCGGAGGGGGCATCGATCACGGAGGGCTTCTACATCATCACCATAGCCCCTCCGATGAAGTGTGAGTAGTTCACCTCAGACCTACGGGTCCATAGTTATTAGCTAGATGGCTTCTTCTCTCTTTTTGGATCTCAATACAATGTTCTCCCCCTCCCTTGTGGAGATCTATTCGATGTAATCTTCTTTTTGCGGTGTGTTTGTTGAGACCGATGAATTGTGGGTTTATGATCAAGTCTATCTATGAAAAATATTTGAATATTCTATGAATTCTTTTATGTATGATTGGTTATCTTTGCAAGTCTCTTCGAATTATCAGTTTGGTTTGGCCTACTAGATTGATCTTTCTTGTAATGGGAGAAGTGCTTAGCTTTGGGTTCAATCTTGCGGTGTCCTTTCCCAGTGACAGTAGGGGCAGCAAGGCACGTATTGTATTGTTGCCATCGAGGATAACAGGATGGTTTTTTTACCATATTGCATGAATTTATCCCTCTACATCATGTCATCTTGCTTAAGGCGTTACTCTGTTCTTATGAACTTCATACTCTAGATGCATGCTGGATAGCGGTCGATGTGTGGAGTAATAGTAGTAGATGCAGTAAGGAGTCGGTCTACTTGTCTTGGACCTGATGCCTATATACATGATCATACCTAGATATTCTCATAACTATGCTCAATTCTGTCAATTGCTCAACAGTAATTTGTTCACCCACCGTAAAATACTTATGCTCTTGAGAGAAGCCACCAGTGAAACCTATGGCCCCCGGGTCTATCTTCTATCATATTAATCTTCCAATACTTAGTTATTTTCATTGCTTTTATTTTACTTTGCATCTTTATCATAAAAATACCAAAAACATTATCTTATCATATCTATCAGATCTCACTCTCGTAAGTGACCGTGTAGGGATTGACAACCCCTTATCGCGTTGGTTGTGAGGATTTATTTGTTTTGTGTAGGTGCGAGAGACTCACGCGTAGCCTCCTACTGGATTGATACCTTGGTTCTCAAAAACTGAGGGAAATACTTATGCTACTCTGCTGCATCACCCTTTCCTCTTCAAGGGAAAACCAACGCAAGTGCTCAAGAGGTAGCAAGAAGGATTTCTGGCGCCGGTGCCGGGGAGGTCTACGCAAAAGTCAACATACCAAGTACCCATCACATACCCTTATATATCTCCCGCATTACATTATTTGCCATTTGCCTCTCCCCCACTTCACCCTTGCCGTTTTATTCGCCCTCTCTCTCTCTCTATCCTCCCTCTCTTTTCCATTCGCCTCTTTTCCGTTTGTTTGTCGTTATGGCGAGTCCTCTATCTTCTCCGTTATCTCCCGAGAATGAAGTTATAAATTTTAAACAAAGGGAGGGAGAAAATCTAAAAGATGCTTGGTATAGAATTTGCAATGCTCAAAATAGATCTACCAGGAAGCAATCTACTTTCGTTCTTCTTCGCAATTTTTATGTAGGCGTTACTCCTTGGCACAGATATATCCTTGATACCTTTACCGGAGGGAACTTCTTGGGTAGCCATACTTTTGATTCTTATAATGCTATGATAGATTTGTTTGGCTCACCACCTCTTTTGGTTAATGGAACTATGTTAACTTTGGAGCATGTAATGCAAAACCCTGAAATTATTGAAAAAAAAGTTGCTACTGTTGAGTTAATTGAAAATTTCAATAAAAAGATCCACAACCAATTTACCCAATATGGATCTAAAGTAGGAGTAACTTTGAATAATATTAAAGAGAAGGAACCTATAGTTAATGAAAGAAGAAATCATCATTCCACTAGAATTGATAAACTTGAGGGTATCATTACCAACTTGGGAACCGCCTTTTCTTCCGTAAAGAATACTCCAAGTCCTCCAACTAAAATTGCCAAGCTTATGTATGTTCCTAAAAATAAAGGTGATTTCTCTAGCAAAGAAACTGCGGATCTCAAATCTATAAGTGTTCATCCTAATCTTTTTGCTATTATTAAGGAACCATTTGTTAATAATGATTTTTTTGATCTTGTGCCTAAATGTTTTATAATCTATAAAAATAAAGAAATTCCTAAAGACGGTAGATGTATCATTGAAGAATTGCCTACCAAAGATGGCAATACCTAGATCTATCCTTGCTTTTTATGCCTAGCTAGGGGCGTTAAACGATAGCGCTTGTTGGGAGGCAACCCAATTTTATTTTTATTTCTTGTTTTTTTCTCCTGTTTAGTAATAAATAATTTATCTAGCCTCTGTTTTGGTTGTGTTTTTTGTGTTTAATTAGTGTTTGTGCCAAGTAGAACCGTTGGGAAGACTTGGGGAAAGTCTTGTTAATCTTGCTGTAAAAAACAGAAACTTTAGCGCTCACGAGAACTGCTGCCATTTTAATTTGGAAAGTGATATTTAGTTAATTCTTTTTGAAGTTGATTAATAGATAAATTATTCACGTTCAGAAATTTATTTTAGAATTTTTGGGGTTCTAGATCTTGCGCTAGCTACAGATTACTACAGACTGTTCTGTTTTTGACAGATTCTGTTTTTCGTGTGTTGTTTGTTTATTTTGATGAATCTATGGCTAGTAAAATAGTTTATAAACCACAGCGAAGTTGTAATACATTAGGTTTAACACCAATATAAATAAAGAATGAGTTCATTACAGTACCTTGAAGTGGTCTTTTATTTTCTTTCGCTAACGGAGCTCACGAGATTTTCTTCTTTAAGTTTTGTGTTGTGAAGTTTTGAAGTTTTGGGTAAAGATTTGATGGATTATGGAACAAGAAGTGGCAAGAGCCTAAGCTTGGGGATGCCCATGGAACCCCCAAGATAATCTAAGGACACCTAAAAGCCAAAGCTTGGGGATGCCCCGGAAGGCATCCCCTCTTTCGTCTACTTCTATCGGTAACTTTACTTGGAGCTATATTTTTATTCACCACATGATATGTGTTTGCTTGGAGCGTCGTGCATGATTTGAGTCTTTATTTGTTATTTTACCACAATCATATTTTCTGTACACACCTTTTGAGAGAGACACACATGATTCGGAAATTATTAGAATACTCTATGTGCTTCACTTATATCTTTTGAGTTATATAGTTTTGCTCTAGTGCTTCACTTATATGTTTTAGAGCACGGTGGTGGATTTGTTTTATAGAAACTATTGATCTCTCATGCCTCACTTAGATTATTTTTGAGAGTCTTAAACAGCATGGTAATTTCCTTAAATAATCCTTATACGCTAGGTATACAAGATTAATAATAAAATTCTCTTATGAGTGTGTTGAATACTATGAGAAGTTTGATGCTTGATAATTGTTTTGAGATATGGATATGGTGATATTAGAGTCATGCTAGTTGAGTAGTTGTGAATTTGAGAAATACTTGTGTTAAAGTTTGTGATTCACGTAGCATGCACGTATGGTGAACCGTTATGTGATGAAGTCGGAGCATGATTTATTTATTGATTGTCTTCCTTATGACTGGCGGTCGGGGACGAGCGATGGTCTTTTCCTACCAATCTATCCCCCTAGGAGGATGCGTGTAATATTTTCTTTGATAACTTGTAGATTTTTGCAATAAGTATATGAGTTCTTTATGACTAATGTTGAGTCCATGGATCATACACACTCTCACCCTTCCATCATTGCTAGCCTCTCTAATACCACACACCTTTCGCCGGTATCATACACCCACCATATACCTTCCTAAAAACAGCCACCATACCTACCTATCATGGCATTTCCATAGCCATTCCGAGATATATTGCCATGCAACTTTCCACCGTCCCGTCTATTATGACACGCTCCATCATTGTCATATTACTTTGCATGATCATGTAGTTGACATCATATTTGTGGCAAAGCCACCGTTCATAATTCTTTCATACATGTCACTCTTGATTCATTGCATATCCTGGTACACCGCCGGAGGCATTCACATAGAGTCATATTTTGTTCTAAGTATCGAGTTGTAATTCTTGAGTTGAAGAAAATAAAAGTGTGATGATCATCATTATTAGAGCATTGTCCCAAGTGAGGAAAGGATGATGGAGACTATGATTCCCCCACAAGTCGGGATGAGACTCCGGACGAAAAAAGGCCATAAAAATAGAAAAGGCCCAAATAAAAAAATATGAGAGAAAAAAAGAGAGAAGGGACGATGCTACTATCCTTTTACCACACTTGTTGTAATGCCCCGAGACCGATGTGCCAGGTGTCGTCCAGTTATTCGTTGTTGTTGCGTTGTCTTTGCTTGCGTGTCATGCATTGCATATCATGTCATCATGTGCATTTCATTTGCATACGTGTTCGTCTCATGCATCCGAGCATTTTCCCCGTTGTCCGTTTTGCAATCCAGCGCTTCGTTCTCCTCCGGTGGTCATTTCTAGCTTTCTTTCGTGTGTGGGGATTAAACATTTCCGGATTGGACCGAGACTTGTCAAGCGGCTTTGGTTTACTACCGGTAGACCGCCTGTCAAGTTTCGTACCATTTGGACTTTGTTTGATACTCCAACGGTTAACCGAGGGACCAAAAAGGCCTCGTGTGTATTGCAGCCCAACACCCTTCCAATTTGGCCCAAAACCCACCTAAACCTCTTCCATCATCTCGGTCCTTCGATCACGATCGCGTGGCCAAAAACCGCACCTCATTTGGACTCTCCTAGCTCCCTCTACCTATAAATATGTGTCCCTCTCGGAATTTTCGCGCAGATGAACCCTAACCTCCTCCTCCGCGCGCCGCCGGACAATTTCCCACCGCGCCCGGACATGTCCGCTCGCCCTCCACCTCACCCCGCCCAATGGGCAGCCGCCACATCAGCCGCGCCACCGCTCCGGGCCAACCGCGGCGCGCCACCTCAGCCCAGCCGCTCCCTCTCTCTCCTCAGCCCCGCCGCCGGCCCGCGCGGCCCGGATCGGGCCCGCGGGGCCCATCTCCTCGCGCCGCCGCCCGATCGGATCCGCCGCAGCCTGTCGGTCGTCGCCGCCGCCCGGGGCTCGCCTCCCCATGCCTGCTTGCCGGAGCCGCCGCCCGCACCGTGCGCCGCCTTCGCCGCGGGCCACCATCGCCGCCGGAGCCGAGCTCCCTCGCCACCGTTGCTCCGGCACCTCGCCGCCCGTTGACCTCCTCACGATCTGGCGACCCGAGCGCCCATCTCCGTCGTCTCCGGCGAGGTCCGGTGGATCGGGACGAGATCCACCGGTCCCTTCATCCAAACGCGCCCGCGCCCGCGGCTGACCCGGATCTGCTCGTCCCGCACGTCTTCGTCCTGGTTTGACTTTTTACGGAGGTATATTTTCACTAAGTCCCCGAAATTCCAGATCCAAGTGCTCATGTTCGTGGCCTCGTAACTTTGCATCCGTAGCTACGATTCATGCATATAGCATATCAAAATGTTCATCTCAGAGAGTACAAAATTTCATCCCATTGCATCATTTTTATTTGAGTTCATCGTGATGCCCAAAATTCTGTTAGAAGAGGGCTACTTGAGATAATTGTCAGATCTGCTACTCCGTTTAGCTTTTCGTCATTTTTGCCATGATTAATGTGTGCATGATATGCCCTGATGCTCTACATGTGTTTTGTTAAGGGTTTTGTCATCTTTCCAGAGGTGCAACCCATGTATTTTTGTGATGTGTGTGGTGACTTGTGCAAGCTTGCAAAGTGATGCACTTGCTAATTCTGTTTTCAGGGACTTAGTAATTTCACCAAGTCCTGGAGCTGTTTGTCTCATGATGCCATATGTTCTTGTTGTTTCCTAGTGATCCGTGCCTCTTTTGAGGATGATCAGTAAGGATGTTTTGTTATTATTGTAGGGATCTATCCATCCATGTCTTTGTTTGCAATTATGGAGCACCCTAGCTTGAGTCAATCGAGCTCTACTTTTGCTGCTTTGTGAATCTGGGCAGATTGTCAACTTGTTTGCAATTTTGCCGATGATGTTATAGTTGATCCGTGCATGCTATGCTATTGTTCTTGCCATGTCTAGCTTGAATTTTGTGCCTTCTTGTTGGGTGTATGCTTGTATTGCCATGACTTGCTCCGTAGAGAGTGAATTGAGCTCGTAAACATGCCTACTTGAGTTATATTTCAGCATGCTCCAGTTTTCACCAAGTCTGTGATCTGATTATGTTTTTGCTATGTTCACATGCTTGCAATTGTATTTTCTGATCCCTTTTGGCTCAAGGTCACTAAGGGACTTTTGTTAAGCTCTTTGAGTAGCTCCATGCCATGCTTTACTTTACCATGTTCAGGTCCTGTAGCATGTACTTTTGTTGCTCCAAAGAGGGCTACCTGATCTGAAATCCCAGACAAGTGTTAATTTCACTAAGTCTGAGATCTGGTTGCCATATGCATTTTTGCCATGCTTGTTTGAACCTGTTAATGGATGTTTTGGCCGTAGCTCAGTGCTAGACTTTTGTTAAGCATTATGAATGCATACCTGCCATGTATTTTTTTGTCATGTTTGGGTGCTGTAGCATGTTCATCTCATTGCATTTAGATGGCTACTTGCTGTAAATCGCAGACCGGTGCCATATTTGAATCGCTTGCCATTTCCAAACCGTAACTCCGATTCCGGCGTTCTTTATATCGTTTTCAAGCGATTTCATATCATATTTCCAGTGGCACACTTGGATTCCCAAGTTGAGGCCAGGTTCATGCATTCCTTGTCCAATCATGCATATGCATCGCATACCGCATCCCGCATTTCATACCATGTTCATGTGTTGATTGTTTACTACGTTGTGTGCTTCTTTTCCGGTGTTTTCTTCTTCGGGTTGGTTCCGATAACGTCGTGTTTGTGAGGACCCGTTCATCAACGTCCGTTTGTCTTCTTCATGGACTCGTTCTTCTTCCTTGCGGGATTTCAGGCAAGATGATCATACCCTCGAAATCACTTCTATCTTTGCTTGCTTAGTTGCTCGCTCTTTTGCTGTGCCTATGCTGCGATACCTACCACTTGCTTATCATGCCTCCCATATTGTTGAACCAAGCCTCTAACCCACCTTGTCCTAGCAAACCGTTGTTTGGCTATGTTACCGCTTTGCTCAGCCCCTCTTATAGCGTTGTTAGTTGCAGGTGAAGATTGAAGTTTGCTCCTTGTTGGAACATGGAGATCGTTCCTTGTTGGGACATGTTTACTTGTTGGGATATCACAATATATCTTATTTAATTAATGCATCTATATACTTGGTAAAGGGTGGAAGGCTCGGCCTTATGCCTGGTGTTTTGTTCCACTCTTGCCGCCCTAGTTTCCGTCATATCGGTGTTATGTTCCCGGATTTTGCGTTCCTTACGCGGTTGGGTTATAATGGGAACCCCTTGACAGTTCGCTTTGAATAAAACTCCTCCAGCAAGGCCCAACCTTGGTTTTACCATTCGCCACCTAGCCTCTTTTTCCCTTGGGTTAGGCCAGCCCAAGGGTCATCTTTATTTTAACCCCCCCGGGCTAGTGCTTGTCTAAGTGTTGGTCCGAACTGAGTAGACTGCGGGGCCACCTCGGGGAAACTTGAGGGCTGGTTTTACTCGTAGGATGTCTCATTCGGTGTTGCCCTGAGAACGAGATATGTGCAGCTCCCATCAGGATGTCGGCGCATCGGGCTGCTTTGCTGGACTTGTTTTACCATTGTCGAGGATGTCTTGTAGAACCGGGATACCGAGTCTGATCGGAATGTCTCGGGAGGAGGTCTATTCCTTCGTTGACCGTGAGAGCTTGTCATGGGCTAAGTTGGGACACCCCTGCAGGGTTTTGAACTTACGAAAGCCGTGTCGGTGGTTATGGGCAGATGGGAATTTGTTAATGTCTGATTGTAGAAAACCTGAAGTTGACCTTAATTAAAATGCATCAACCGCGTGTGTAACCGTGATGGTCTCTTTCCGGCGGAGTCCGGGAAGTGAACACGGTTGTTGGAGTTATGCTTGACGTAGGTTGTTTTAGGATCACTTCTTGATCATACTTTTAATGACCGTGCTTTGCCTTCTCTTCTCGCTCTCTTTTGCGTAGGTTAGCCACCATATATGCCAGTCGCTTGCTGCAGCTCCACCTCATACCTTTTACCTTACCCAAAAGCTTAAATAGTCTTGATCGCGAGGGTGCGAGATTGCTGAGTCCCCGTGGCTCACAGATACTTCCAAAACCAGCTTGCAGGTGCCGATGAGTCCGTGCAGAGGACGCAACCAAGCTCAAGGAGGAGCTCGATGAAGATCTTGTCCTTTGTGTTGTTTCGTTCTAGTTGATCAGTAGTGGAGCCTAGTCGGGGTCGATCGGGGACCTTGTCGCTTTTGGGGTTCTTCTTTTATTTTGGCTCCGTAGTCGGGCCTTGATTGTATTTGGATGATGTAATGCTTTATTCATGTAATTGTGTGAAGTGGTGATTGTAAGCCAACTATGTATCTTTTTCCCTTATGTATTACATGGGTTGTGTGAAGATTACCTCACTTGCGACATTGCTTTCAATGCGGTTATGCCTCTAAGTCGTGCTTCGACACGTGGGAGATATAGCCGCATCGAGGGCATTACAAGTTGGTATCAGAGCCTTCCCCGACCTTAGGAGCCCCATTGCTTGATCGTTTTTAGCGGCCGAGTTGTGTCTAGAAAAATGTTTTGAGTCATCTAGGAATTATATATCGGAGAGTTTAGGAATTCTTTTTACTTCCCAGTCTCCTCATCGCTCTGGTAAGGCATCTTGACGTAGAGTTTTGACTCTTCTCTTCTCAAATTTCACTAAATTTTTTTAGGATCACGCGGGTATCTTGGAATCGTTCTGATGGTTTTATGATGAGAACATTGTCTTGGTGCCTCCTGTCAGGGGTTTAGTGGAAGTGTCCCGGGGAGTTGAGCTCTGAGGTGTTGTCATCATAATTTTATTGTTGCAGTTCTGGAATACCTGAGTTTAGTACGCCGACATCGAAAATCTCTTTTATGCAGTTCGTTGGTGAGATAACCTCAACGCCACCCAGTACTGGGGCGGGAGTTCGGGAGTATCGCCATAACTTGTATAACGGATGCTTTTCAAAGCTTGAGGTAGATGATTTCCGAAGGTTTCTTGGTTATGTGTTGAAGGATGGATACAGCTGGATGTAGGATTTGCTAGTTTGGGTGAGATATTATGCTTCCCCTGTATCCCCAACACCTGATTGCATAACCGGAAAATTTCGGAGTTTCATAGGTGGGAATTCAAGTAGCTCTTAGGATATCTTTCCGACAGATGTATGATATGAAATTGGGGTTCGACGTCTAGTGGTCCGCCTATTCACGGTCGGTTTTACAGTGGTCTCGTTGTGTCTTAAAGAGTCCTTGGCTATGCCGACTCTGGGACGCTTCGTATGTCATGTGCACTGCCTTGTACATGATGGTGTTGTACGATCGAGCCCGTGTAGGCCCCACCACAAAAACTTCGGACGGAACCTCTATCATATGTTTGTTCCGGCTTATTCTGCAAGTCAATCCTTTATTTTGTTTTGAGTTGTGGTATTCGAGTTGCTTCAATGTCAAATGTTGATTCCATACCTTCCCCAAGTGGTGTTCTCATACTCCGATGTGAATACTAATCCTTCTCGATCATCGAGTTTGTCATTTCAATTTCTTTTCACCAGTGTGTCTCTTCTCAAGTGGATCCAATCATTTCAACATCTGCAAGATTCGATCTTAGCTTTCTCAACGGTGTTCGTTTCATCCATCCCAAGTTGCCTTTGTTTTTCCCGCCCTCCCACCCTTTTTCTTCGAGGGCTCGAATTTCTTAATCAACTATGTATTTTATTGATGGAAGTCCCTCCATTCTATTTCCTTCATGTTCTTATCCGGTGTTTCTCATGAAGATGCTCTACTCGTTCTTCATTCTCCATTCTTTTCTTCTCCGGTAGTTTCAATTCAAGTTTTCTGTGTTGATCATATTCTTTTTCCTTGCTTCAAATGCCTTCTCAACCGGTGCATCCTCTCTTTTAAATCATTCAACGGTGTTTCTTTGAGTGGGCCCTAACCCACAGGTCTTTTCCCAGGATCTTACTTGACTCTTCTCTTTTCCCGGCGTTACTCTCAAATTCTTTTCCAAGTTTGACGTAAGAATGATTTATCATCAGTCAAATGCCCTTGTCCAAGATCTTTCTAATTCTTTTCATCGTTGTCTCAACTTTTCCATTCTTCATTCCGATGTGCCTCAATAATTCTTGGTGGTGTACTCGTCGTCATTCTCGGATGTTGAAGACCGAAGAAGAGTTTCTCTTTAATCTTGCTCTTTTCTCTTCAAGATTCGTGATTCTAGCTTGTTGCCATCCTCTCGTAATTTTCTTGATCGTGAGAATTCTTTTCACCTATCCGGAGCTATTCAAGATTCTTTTCAGTTTGATTATCTGGAGGCCATCATTTCGAGATTATTCATTCTCAGCTTTCAACTATCATTCTCCAATTTTACCGGTGTTTCGCTCAAGTGATCTTTAATCGGCTCGTGATCTCTTCGTTCTCATGTATCTAAATCCTCTCAAGCATCCTCGTTCATTTTATAATTCGTCCCGGTGTTTTCTTTATCTTTTCTTCAATCATTTTAATTCTTACGGTGGTTCGTTCAAGATTTCTTTTCCTCATCAATTTATTTGTTATTTCTATCCTACCGGTGGTTCGTTGAAGACCTTCTCAAGTTGGCGCCATATCTTTCTTCATCCTTTCCATGAGAATAAGTAGTATGCCAAATCCGTTGTTTGTCATCAATTTAAATTGGTGAAGGATACACATAACGTAATTCTTACTCTTGTTTTCACTCAAGTGATTAATTCCTTTTTCCGGAGTGGTTCATCTTATCATATTCTCAGTTCGAGATGCTTTATCTTTACTTTCCCAAGAGTTCCAAGCTTTCGCAATTACATCTCCACGGAGGTCCATCTCAATCATTGCAAGGCTTCAACCTTATTCTTTTCATCCTCCATTTCGTTTGATCATTCTTTTATTACCGGAGTTCCTCATGGTGGTTCGTCAAGGATTCTTTTCATTATTCAATTGTTTTTCAAGATATCTCTCAAAGCGATGATCCGCCAAAAATATACTTCAAGTTTTCTTCTTCTCACAATCCGGAGTATAATTCTTTGAACCGTATCATTCGAGGTGGTATTATGTCATTCTTGATAATTTGAGTTCATGTCTCATGATTCACATGTGGTCAAGGATGAGGTATTTTAAATCCATCAATCTCTTCTTTGGAGTTATCTTGGGCTATATTTCACCTAAAACCGTCCCTAAGGATTGTTGCTATTTATGGTGCTCATATAGGACCCAAGTTCTTCTTTATCCTCCCGGTGAAATAAGTTTCTCGTCTCCTCGTTCATATCAATCCAATTCTTCTTCCCGTGAGTGGCAGTTTGTCACCGCATAATTTGAGATGTACTCCACAAGACCATATCAAGCTTGGCCTTTCGTTGTTGGTTTTTCCAACAACTCCGCTCGACCCGTTTCCTAAGGATGCCCTCTCAAGCTCTTTTGTGGCAGAAGTTGGCATTTTCTTCTCCATTCTCCTATTTCAATTATCTATCTTCTATTCTTTCGTTCCGGAGGCTTTGTGTTGTTGCTCTCTTCAACCCATCATCTTGTTTGTCAAGATCATGTTCAGTTCTTTCCATTTTTAGTCGAAGTGCTGCCCAAATTGTACCATTATTTCCCTCTCTATCTTGTTTTTAACCGGAGCGTTGTGCCCCTTTGCTCAAATCCTTTTCATCCTATCAAGTCTTGTATCTCTTTTCAACCGGAGTGCTATAAGAAATTGTTCTTCCTTGTTCCTCTTTTCTAACGGAGTGTTTTCAACTTCGTTTATCTTCGTTGCATTCTTTCTCGAAATGGCTTAACCTTTTCAAGGTTCTTTGGTCTCACTCGTTTGTCAAAGAAGCAACTTAGTTTTACCTCTTCTCTTTATCTTCCGTTTGTCCCTCCGGTGCCATTCTAGATCTCGGGACGAGATCCTCTCGTAGTGGTGGAGTGTTGTAACGCCCCGAGACCGATGTGCTAGGTGTCGTCCAGTTATTCGTTGTTGTTGCGTTGTCTTTGCTTGCGTGTCATGCATTGCATATCATGTCATCATGTGCATTTCATTTGCATACGTGTTCGTCTCATGCATCCGAGCATTTTCCCCGTTGTCCGTTTTGCAATCCGGCGCTTCATTCTCCTCCGATGGTCATTTCTAGCTTTCTTTCATGTGTGGGGATTAAACATTTCCGGATTGGACCGAGACTTGTCAAGCGGCCTTGGTTTACTACCGGTAGACCGCCTGTCAAGTTTCGTACCATTTGGACTTCGTTTGATACTCCAACGGTTAACC
Source organism: Triticum urartu (assembly GCF_056163025.1). NCBI lineage: Eukaryota > Viridiplantae > Streptophyta > Magnoliopsida > Poales > Poaceae > Triticum > Triticum urartu. The sequence goes on along the minus strand of NC_141876.1, from coordinate 488,733,813 downwards.
GAGGGACCAAAAAGGCCTCGTGTGTGTTGCAGCCCAACACTCTTCCAATTTGTCCCAAAACCCACCTAAACCTCTTCCATCATCTCGGTCGTTCGATCACGATCGCGTGGCCGAAAACCGCACCTCATTTGGACTCTCCTAGCTCCCTCTACCTATAAATATGTGTCCCTCTCGGAATTTTCGCGCAGATGAACCCTAACCTCCTCCAGCAAGGCCCAACCTTGGTTTTACCATTCGCCACCTAGCCTCTTTTTCCCTTGGGTTAGGCCAGCCCAAGGGTCATCTTTATTTTAACCCCCCCGGGCCAGTGCTTGTCTAAGTGTTGGTCCGAACTGAGTAGACTGCGGGGCCACCTCGGGGAAACTTGAGGGCTGGTTTTACTCGTAGGATGTCTCATTCGGTGTTGCCCTGAGAACGAGATATGTGCAGCTCCCATCAGGATGTCGGCACATCGGGCTGCTTTGCTGGACTTGTTTTACCATTGTCGAGGATGTCTTGTAGAACCGGGATACCGAGTCTGATCGGAATGTCTCGGGAGGAGGTCTATTCCTTCGTTGACCGTGAGAGCTTGTCATGGGCTAAGTTGGGACACCCCTGCAGGGTTTTGAACTTACGAAAGCCGTGTCGGTGGTTATGGGCAGATGGGAATTTGTTAATGTCTGATTGTAGAAAACCTGAAGTTGACCTTAATTAAAATGCATCAACCGCGTGTGTAACCGTGATGGTCTCTTTCCGGCGGAGTCCGGGAAGTGAACACGGTTGTTGGAGTTATGCTTGACGTAGGTTGTTTTAGGATCACTTCTTGATCATACTTTTAATGACCGTGCTTTGCCTTCTCTTCTCGCTCTCTTTTGCGTAGGTTAGCCACCATATATGCCAGTCGCTTGCTGCAGCTCCACCTCATACCTTTTACCTTACCCAAAAGCTTAAATAGTCTTGATCGCGAGGGTGCGAGATTGCTGAGTCCCCGTGGCTCACAGATACTTCCAAAACCAGCTTGCAGGTGCCGATGAGTCCGTGCAGAGGACGCAACCAAGCTCAAGGAGGAGCTCGATGAAGATCTTGTCCTTTGTGTTGTTTCGTTTTAGTTGATCAGTAGTGGAGCCTAGTTGGGGTCGATCGGGGACCTTGTCGCTTTTGGGGTTCTTCTTTTATTTTGGCTCCGTAGTCGGGCCTTGATTGTATTTGGATGATGTAATGCTTTATTCATGTAATTGTGTGAAGTGGCGATTGTAAGCCAACTATGTATCTTTTTCCCTTATGTATTACATGGGTTGTGTGAAGATTACCTCACTTGCGACATTGCTTTCAATGCGGTTATGCCTCTAAGTCGTGCTTCGACACGTGGGAGATATAGCCGCATCGAGGGCGTTACACTTGTGCTTCAAAGTAGCACTATGATCTTCATGATAGAGAGTCTCCTATGTCGTCACCTTCATATACTAGTGGGATTTTTTCATTATAGAACTTGGCTTGTATATTCCAATGATGGGCTTCCTCAAAATGCCCTAGGTCTTCGTTAGCAAGCAAGTTGGATGCACACCCACTTAGTTTATTTTTGAGCTTTCATATACTTATAGCTCTAGTGCATCCGTTGCATGGCAATCCCTACTCGCTCACATTGATATCTATTGATGGGCATCTCCATAGCCCGTTAATACGCCTAGTTGATGTGAGACTATCTTCTCCTTTTTGTCTCCTCTACAACCACCATTCTATTCCACCTAAAGTGCTATATCCATGGCTCACGCTCATGTATTGCGTGAAGATTGAATTTTTTTTGAGAATGTCAAAAGTATGAAACAATTGCTTGGCTTGTCATCGGGGTTGTGCATGATGTAAATACTTTGTGTGGTGAAGATAGAGCATAGCCAGACTATATGATTTTGTAGGGATAACTTTCTTTGGCCATATTATTTTGAAGAGACATAATTGCTTAGTTAGTATGCTTGAAGTATTATTATTTTTATGTCAATATTAAACTTTTGTCTTGAATCTTTCGGATCTAAATATTCATGCCACAATTAAGAAGAATTACATTGAAATTATGCCAAGTAGCATTCCACATCAAAAATTCTGTTTTTATCATTTACCTACTCGAGGACGAGCAAGAATTAAGCTTGGGGATGCTTGATACGTCTCCAACATATCTATAATTTTTGATTGCTCCATGCTATATTATCTACTGTATAGGACTTTATTGGGCTTTATTATCCACCTTTATATTAATTTTGGGACTAACCTACTAACTGGAGGCCCAGCCCAGAATTGCTGTTTTTCTTGCCTATTTAAGGGTTTCGAAGAAAAGGAATATCAAACGGAGTCCAAACGGAATGAAACCTTCGGGAACGTGATTTTCTCACCGAACATGATCTAGGAGACTTGGACCCTACGTAAAGCAACCAACAGGGAAGCCACGAGGTAGGGGCGCGCGCCTACCCCCCCAGGCACGCCCTCCACCCTCGTGGCCCCCCTGTTGCTCCACCGACATACTTCTTCCTCCTATATATACCTACATACCCTGAAACGATCAGATACGGAGCCCAAACCCTAATTCCACCGCCGTAACTTTCTGTATACACGAGATCCCATCTTGGGGCCTGTTCGGGAGCTCCGCAGGAGGGGGCATCGATCACGGAGGGCTTCTACATCAACACCATAGCCTCTCCGATGAAGTGTGAGTAGTTTACCTCAGATCTACGGGTCCATAGTTATTAGCTAGATGACTTCTTCTCTCTTTTTGGATCTCAATACGAAGTTCTCCTCGATCTTCTTGGAGATCTATTCGATGTAATCTTCTTTTGCGGTGTGTTTGTCGAGATCCGATGAATTGTGGGTTTATGATCCAGATTATCTATGAACAATATTTGATTCTCCTCTGGATTCTTTTATGTATGATTGGTTTATCTTTGCAAGTCTCTTCAAATTATCAGTTTGGTTTGGCCTACTAGATTGATCTTTCTTGCAATGGGAGAAGTGCTTAGCTTTGGGTTCAATCTTGCAGTGTCCTTTCCCAGTGACAGTAGGGGCAGCAAGGCATGTATTGTATTGTTGCCATCGAGGATAACAAGATGTTTTTTTATCATATTGCATGAATTTATCCCTCTACATCATGTCATCTTGCTTAAGGCGTTACTCTGTTCTTATGAACTTAATACTCTAGATGCATGCTGGATAGCGGTCGATGTGTGGAGTAATAGTAGTAGATGCAGGCAGGAGTCTGTCTACTTGTCTTGGACGTGACGCCTATATACATAATCATACCTAGATGTTCTCATAACTATGATAAATTCTGTCAATTTCTCAACAGTAATTTGTTCACCCACCGTAAAATACTTATGCTCTTGAGAGAAGCCACTAGTGAAACCTATGGCCCCCGGGTCTATCTTCTATCATATTAATCTTCCAATACTTAGTTATTTTCATTGCTTTTATTTTACTTTGCATCTTTATCATAAAAATACCAAAAATATTATCTTATCATATCTATCAGATCTCACTCTCGTAAGTGGCCATGTAGGGATTGACAACCCCTTATCGCGTTGGTTGCGAGGATTTTTTTTTTGTGTAGGTGCGAGGGACTCGCGCGTAGCCTCCTACTGGATAGATACCTTGGTTCTCAAAAACCGAGGGAAATACTTACGCTACTCTTCTGCATCACCCTTTCCTCTTCAAGGGAAAACCAACGCAAGTGCTCAAGAGGTAGCAGCTAGCCTCTCTAATAACGCGCACCTTTCGCCGGTATCATACACCCACCATATACCTTCCTAAAAACAGCCACCATACCTACCTATCATGGCATTTCCATAGCCGTTCCGAGATATATTGCCATGCAACTTTCCACCGTTCCGTTTACTATGACACTCTCCATCATTGTCATATTGCTTTGCATGATCATGTAGTTGACATTTTAGTTGTGGCAAGGCCACCGTTCATAATTCTTTCATACAAGTCACTCATGCATCATTGCTATCCCGGAATACCGCCGGAGGCATTCATATAGAGTCATACTTTGTTCTAGTATCGAGTTGTAATCATTGTGTTGTAAATAAATAGAAGTGTCATGATCATCATTCATAGAGTATTGTCCCCCAAAAAGGAGAAAGTCCAAAAAACAGAAGGCCCAAGAAATAAATAATAAAAAGGGACAATACTACTATCCTTTTTCCACACTTGTGCTTCAAAGTAGCACCATGATCTTCATGATAGAGAGTCTCCTATGTTATCACTTTCATATACTAGTGGGAATTTTTTATTATAGAACTTGGCTTGTATATTCCAATGATGGCTTCCTCAAAATGCCCTAGGTCTTCGTGAGCAAGCGAGTTGGATGCACACCCACTTAGTTCTTTTTGTTTAGCTTTCATATACTTATAGCTCTAGTGCATCCGTTGCATGGAAATCCCTACTCACTCACATTGATATCTATTAATGGGCATCTCCATAGCCCGTCGATACGCCTAGTTGATGTGAGACTATCTTCTCCCTGTTTGTCTTCTCCACAACCACCATTCTATTCCACATATAGTGCTATGTCAATGGCTCACGCTCATGTATTGCGTGAAGATTGAAAAAGTTTGAGAACACCAAAAGTATGAAACAATTGCTTGGCTTGTCATCGGGGTTGTGCATGATTTAAATACTTTGTGTGGTGAAGATGGAGCATAGCCAGACTATATGATTTTGTAGGGATAACTTTCTTTGGCCATGTTATTTTGAAGAGACATAATTGCTTAGTCAGTATGCTTGAAGTATTATTATTTCTATGTCAATATTGAACTTTTGTCTTGAATCTTTTAGATCTAAATATTCATACCACAATTAAGAGAATAACATTGAAATTATGCCAAGTAGCATTCCACATCAAAAATTCTATTTTTATCATTTACCTACTCGAGGACGAGCAAGAATTAAGCTTGGGGATGCTTGATACGTCTCCAACGTATCTATAATTTTTGATTGTTCCATGCTATATTATATCCTGTTTTGGACATTATTGGGCTTTATTATACACTTTTATATTATTTTTGGGACTAACCTATTAACCGGAGGCCCAGCCCAGAATTGCTGTTTTTTTGCCTATTTCAGAGTTTCACAGAAAAAGAATATCAAACGGAGTCCAAACAGAATGAAACCTTTGGGAACGTGATTTTCGGAACGAACATGATCCAGAGGACTTGGACCCTACATCAAGAAAGCAACCAGGAGGGCGCGAGGTAGGGGGGCGCGCCCTCCACCCTCGTGGGGCCCATGTTGCTCCACCGACGTACTTCTTGCACCTATATATACCTACGTACCCCCAAACTACCATATACGGAGCCAAAACCCTAATTCCACCGCCGTAACTTTCTGTACCCATGAGGTCCCATCTTGGGGCCTTTTCCGGAGCTCCGCCGGAGGGGGCATCGATCACGGAGGGCTTCTACATCAACACCATAACCTCTCCGAAGAAGTGTGAGTTGTTTACTTCAGACCTTTGGGTCCGTAGTTATTAGCTAGATGACTTCTTCTCTCTTTTTGGATCTCAACACAAAGTTCTCCCCCTTTCTTATGGAGATCTATTTGATGTAATCTTCTTTTGCGATGTGTTTGTTGAGACCGATGAATTGTGGGTTTATGATCAAGTTTATCTACGAACAATATTTGAATCTTCTCTGAATTCTTTTATGTATGATTGGTTATCTTTGCAAGTCTCTTCGAATTATCAGTTTGGTTTGGCCTACTAGATTGATCTTTCTTGCAATGGGAGAAGTGCTTAGCTTTGGGTTCAATCTTGTGGTGTCCTTTCCTAGTGATAGTAGGGGCAGCAAGGCATGTATTGTATTGCTGCCATCGAGGATAACAAGATGGGGTTTATTTCATATTGCATGATTTTATCCCTCTACATCATGTCATCTTGCTTAAAGCGTTACTATGTTCTTTTGAACTTAATACTCTAGATGCATGATGGATAGTGGTCGATGTGTGGAGTAATAGTAGTAGATGCATGCATGAGTTAGTCTACTTGTCTCGGACATGATGCCTATATACATGATCATACCTAGATATTCTCATAACTATGCTCAATTCTGTCAATTGCTCAATAGTAATTTGTTTACCCACCGTAATACTTATGCTCTCGAGAGAAGCCACTAGTGAAACCTATGGCCCCCGGGTCTATTTTCCATCATATTAATCTTCCGTCAACAAGCTATTTCCTTTTTCCGTTTATTTTGCTTTCTTTACTTTGCATATTTATCATAAAAGTACCAAAAATATTATCTTATCATATCTATCAGATCTCACTTTCATAAGTGACCATGAAGGGATTGACAACCCCTTTATTGCGTTGGTTGCGAGGATTTTATTTGTTTGTGTAGGTGCGAGGGACTCGTACATGGCCTCCTACTAGATTGATACCTTGGTTCTAAAAAACTGAGGGAAATACTTACGCTACTTTGATGCATCACCGTTTCCTCTTCAAGGGAAAACCAACGCAGTGCTCAAGAGGTAGCAAGGTGCTCCGAGGGGAGCACAACCCACCAGGGTGCGCCTAGAGGCCCAGGCGTGCCCTGGTGGGCTGTGCCCACCTCGGCTGCATCCTGAACCGACTCTTTGCTCTATAAATACCCCAATATTCCAGAAACCCTGGGGGAGTTGATGAAAATCAATTCCAGCTGCCGCAAGTTCCAGAAACACCAGATCCAATCTAGACACCATCACAGAGGGGTTCATCATGTCCATTGGTGCCTCTCCGATGATGCGTGAGTTCTTTGTAGACGTTGGGGGTCTGTAGTTAGTAGCTAGATGGCTTACTCTCTCTCGTTTGATTCTCAATACAATGGTCTCTTGGAGATCCATATGATGTAGCTCTATTGCGGTGTGTTTGTTGGGATCCGATGAACTTTGAGTTTATGATTGGATCTATGTTTTTATCCATGAAAGTTATTTGAGTCTTCTTTGATCTCTTATATGCATGATTTCTTATAGCCACGTATTTCTTCTCTGATATTTGGGTTTTGTTTGGCCAACTCGATATATTTATGTTGCAATGGGAAGAGTTGCTTTGTGATGGGTTTGATCTTACGGTGCTTGATCCTAGTGACAGAAGGGAAACCAACACGTATGTATCGTTTCCATTAACGATAACAAGATGGGGTCTATTTCTACATAAATATATCTTGTCGACATCATGTCATTGTTCTTATTGCATTACTCCGTTTCTCCATCAACTTAATACACTAGATTCATGTTGGATAGCGGTCGATGCATGGGGGCAGAAGCCGAGGACTAGCCATCTCTCAGATTGGATAAACAGCCAAACAGAAGGTAATATTTTAAATTCAAACAAGCATTGCATAGCGCATATGAAACAAGTTTTCATCATACAGGATCACACGAGCAAGTTTACTCAAATATTACATCCTTTGAACATTCGTCCGCTACAAGACGGGCACCCTTCAGGACACCCTCATAATAAATTTCGGGGGTGCGATGCTCCTTGCCCTGCGGCGGTCCCTCCTTGATCAGCTTCACCACGTCTAGCTTGGCCCATTGCACCTTCACATGGGCGAAAGCCCGGCGTGCACCTTCGATGCAGACAGACCGCTTGACGACCTCCAGCCGTGGGCAGGCGTCCACAAGCCGCCTCACCAGGCTGAAGTAGCTGCTTGGAAGGGCATCGCCAGGCCACAGTCGGACTATAAAGCCCTTCATGGCCTGTTCGGCCGCTTTGTGTAGCTCGACCAGCTGCTTCAGCTGGTCGCTCATAGGCACCGGGTGTTCGGTCCCAGTATACTGAGACCAGAACAGCTTCTTTGTTGAGCTTCCCTCCTCGGCCTGGTAAAACTGTGCGGCATCCGATACGCTGCGGGGCAAATCTGCGAATGCTCCTGGAGAGCTCTAGATTCGGGTAAGTAATAGGTAATTTACTTTCACATGCTTGCTTTGCATATAGAATGCCTTACCCGCCGCTATTTTCTTCACCGCGTCAATCTCCTGGAGGGCCTTTTGGGCTTCAGCCTTGGCACTTTTTGCGCTCTCGAGGGCCGCGGCAAGCTCAGACTCTCGCGTCTTCGAGTGAAGCTCCAACGCCTCGTGCTTCGTCACGAGATCCTGGAGTTCTTGCTGCACCTCGCCCACCCGAGCCTCTTGCTTTTCCCGCTCAGTGCGCTCCTTGGCCGCTTTATCTTCGGCCTCGGACAACGCTTGCCTTAGGGTCGCCACTTTGGTCGTGGCCCCTGCCAAATTCATGATGATCCTGTCATTTTGCAATCACATTCTTTTTATACATATCCATAAACTAGGTATTACTTACCTTTGTTCTCCTCGAGCTACCTCTTGGCAAGGCCGAGCTCGTCCTGGGACCCTTTAAGGTCCTGCTTCAGTACGTCGACCTCCGCAGTCAGTGTGGCAAATGCCAGCAGCGAAGCTTGCATATTCATATTGACATACTTATATTAGACTCCTGCGATATTGTTTGATCCTCTGTTTGGCTTTTCTTTGTGAACACCGAACAGAGCATCAGGGGATACTGTCTATGCGGTAATATTTTTCCTATATTTTAAACACTTACCTCAAAGCCTGTTAGAAGGCTGGCACAGGCTTCAGTCAGTCCGCTCTTGGCGGACTGAACCTTCTGGACCACCGCATTTATAATAGTACAGTGCTCCTCGTCGATGGAAGCGCTGCGAAGCGCTTCTAGCAGATTGTCCGGCGCCTCTGGATGGGCAGAGGTCACCGGTACAGGCATCTTGCCCCTCTTGGAAGAAGGCCGCCTACCTGGGTCCGGAACCACTGGAGGTTCCGGCGCGGTGTTCGGCTGAGGGCCAAACTCGGAGCCCTCAGGGGCCTTGTCACCTCTGCTCCCGGAGTCCGGAAGGTCGCCTTGAGGCGCCTCCGGAACTGTCTCCCCTCGACCCGGTGCCTCGTGAGACAATACCTCGGCGTCGTCCGCAGGGTAAGGGGAGTGGCGGTCGGAAGTGGATAGCTATCCATATCCGACAAGCCCAGGGAACCGTCCGATGATACATTGATACGGTCTCGAGGCGGTCTACATAATCATATTCGGCGTTAGGGGAAGCAGTGTAATAGAGGAATGCTATGAGTCACTCTAGTATCTGAATACTTACGACTTCCCCAGGGGCTTGGCCCTGGGCAGCCACTCGTCTTTGCCGTCGGCGACGGTGGTAGAACTGTCCGGAAGGAGAGTCCTTCCCTTCTTGGACCCTTCGGCATCCCCAGTTGGGGCGACCTTCCTCTTCTTGTCTCCTCCGTCTGGAAGGGGAGCATCTTCTTCTACCTCCTCGTCTTCAGGGGAGGAGTGTGCCATAGAGTCATCAGACGGTGAGTCCGATGACGCCTGGCGTCGGGAACTCTTTCGAGTTCCCTTGGCCTTCTTGGTCTTCTCCGGCACCGTATAAGGAGCCGGAGTTAGCACCTTCGCCAGAAGAGCGTTTGCTGGGCCTTCGGGCAAAGGAGCCGAATAGTCGATCTGTCCGGCCGTCTCCTGCCAGTCCTGTCAAAGGTACGGGAGCTTTGATCCTGCATAGAGTCAAACTATGGAAAACAAGTATCCTGTGAGAGGTAAAACAGCTTACCGCTTTGGCTTGGCGCTTTGCGCAGAATACACGGTCCTCGGTAGTGGGAGGGGGAACCTCGGCGCTCTTGAATAGCACCTTCCAGGCATCTTCGTGAGTTGTGTCAAAGAGCCTGTTCAGAGTTCGGTGCTGGGCCGGGTCGAACTCCCACAAGTTGAAAGCCCGTTGTTGGAACGGGAGGATCCGGCGGATGAGCATGACCTGGACTATGTTGACAAGTTTGAGCTTCTTGTTCACCATGTTTTGAATACATGTTTGGAGTCCGGTCAGCTCTCCCGAACTACCCCAGGACCGGCCCTTCTCTTGCCAGGAGGTGAGCCGCGTGGGGATGCCAGATCGGAACTCGGGGGCCGCTGCCCATTTAGGGTCACGCGGCTCGGTGATGTAGAACCACCCCGATTGCCACCCCTTTATGGTCTCCACGAAGGAGCCCTCGAGCCATGTGATGTTGGGCATCTTGCCCACCATGGCGCCTCCGCACTCCGCCTGGCGGCCGCTCACTACATTTGGCTTGACATTGAAGGTCTTCAGCCATAAGCCGAAGTGGGGCTTAATGCGGATGAAGGCCTCGCACACGATGATAAACGCCAAGATGTTGAGGATGAAGTTCGGGGCCAGATCATGGAAATCCAGGACGTAGTAGAACATGAGCCCCCGGACGAATGGGTGGAGAGGGAATCCCAGTCCGCGGAGGAAATGGGTAAGGAACACTACCCTCTCATGGGGCCTGGGGGTGGGGATGAGCTGCCCCTCCTCTGGGAGCCGGTGCGCGATGTCATCAGGCAGGTATCCGGCTCTCCTTAGCTTCTTGATGTGTCCCTCCGTGATGGAGGAGACCATCCACCTGCCTCCTGCCCCGGACATGGTTGGAGAGGGTTGAGGTGGGAAATGCGGACTTGGGCGCTGGAGCTCGAGTGTGCGAAAATGGATGAGCAAAGGAGGAAGAAGGCGTGGATGAAAAGTTAATCCTTATTCCTTTATATGGGCGGACGAAACTATGCGTCCCCACTAGCTTGGTAAAACTCGCTTATCCCCCAAGTGCCGTAATCGATGGCGCGGTTGGGTTACCCACACCCGTATTGATGAGAATCCCATGATAAGGGGACACGATCTTTGCTTTGACGAGATGTGTCAAAAAACTGCCTCGCGTTATGTGCGGGGCTAGTTAAAGGAAACGGTTCGAATAATCACCAGGCCATGACATAATGTCGTGTTGCCAAAACAAGTCAACAAATTAGATTTGCGGAAATATTATTCTCTCTGCGGTGGTATGTGGAACTTATTTTGCAGGGTCGGACACTATCCTTGTATTCAAATTCTTCCGTGATGTATTCGGAGGAACCCGCCTTGCAATGCCGAAGACAATACTGCGCGTCGGACTCATCGTCATTGAAGCCTGGTTCAGGGGCTACTAAGGGAGTCCTGGATTAGGGGGTCTCCGGACAGCCGGACTATATCTTTCGGCCGGACTGTTAGACTATGAAGATACAAGATTGAATACTTCGTCTCGTGTCCGGATGGGACTCTACTTGGCGTGGAAGGCAAGCTAGGCAATACGGATATGTATATCTCCTCCTTCGTAACCGACCTTGTGTAACCCTAGCCCTTTCCGGTGTCTATATAAACCGGAGGGTTTTAGTCCGTAGGACAACATACAATCATACCATAGGCTAGCTTCTAGGGTTTAGCCTCTCTGATCTCGTGGTAGATCTACTCTTGTACTACCCATATCATCAATATTAATCAAGCAGGACGTAGGGTTTTACCTCCATCAAGAGGGCCCGAACCTGGGTAAAACATCGTGTTCCCTGCCTCCTGTTACCATCCGCCTTAGACGCACAATTCGAGACCCCCTACCTGAGACCCTTTTATTTCGGACTGGGTTGGTCTACTAATCTTTGACGTGATGCCTATATAATGATCATTTCCTGGATATCGTCATGATTATTTGTAGTTCTATCAATTGCCCAACAATAATTTGTTTGCCCACCGTTTGCTATTTTTCTCGAGAGAAGCCAGTAGTGAAAACTACGGCCTTCGCGTCTCTTCTTTAATATATTTGCCTTTGCAGTCTATTTTCCTTTGCTTTTATTTTCAGATCTATTAAACCCAAAAATACAAAAATACCTTGCTACAATTTATTTTATCCGAGATCTATTTATCCTATCTATCATATTTTTAACACGTCCGTTTGCCAATTTCTGGCGTCGTTACCTGAAAGGGATTTACAACCCCTTTAACATGTCGGGTTGCGAGTATTTGTTATTTGTGTGTAGCTGCTGTTTACGTAGTTTTTCTTGGTTCTCCTATTGGTTCGATAACCTTGGTCTCATCATCGAGGGAAATACCTACCGTCGTTGTGCTGCATCATCCCTTCCTCTTTGGGGAAATACCGATGTAGTTCTAGCAGACATCAAAAGGATTTTCTGGCACCGTTCCTAGCACTACAAAAAAATACACTTCCGTGATGATACATGTTTGTCACAACAGGTCACGTTTTCTGTCATGCATGTACATCCATGAAAATTTTATGACAGAATCAAGATAGTCATACATGTGCTGTCGTAGAAGTGTTCCATGACATTACCCAAATTATCATCTCGGAAATGTCCACTTCCATGACAATAAATGGTGCGTCATGGAAGTGCTTTCGTCAAGGGTGACCGACACGTGGCATCCACCATAATGGGTCGCTGTTAAGCTATCGGGTCTGGTTTTGGATCCGATAACCCGCTAATAGCCCAGACCAATAAGGATTTTTCACGTGTAAAATTCTCATTGGCCGGAGGAAACACGTGTTGGCTCACCGTTGGGACAGATGTCATCCATTCATTGGATAGGAGGCGCCTATGTTACGTCAACACGTGGCACGGCCCAACAGAGGCCCATTCCGGTGAAAAGGCCGGCCCGTTTGACTTGGTCAAAAGGTAACGGACCGGCCCACGAAAAGCCTGTTAACGGCATGTTCGTATATAGCCCATTTATGGCCCGCTAACTCACGATCCGTTACGGCCTATCGGAATTAAGCCTAGTAGCTTCATCTGGGCCATCCTATATGATTCCAGTCTGTTGTAACTTCCGGCCCATGTATGGCCCATGATGTCTTTCGGCCCATACGAGGCCATTTGTAACTCTTGGCCCATTAATGGCCCGTGGTGGATCTGGCCCGCAATGAATAGTGTACTGCTTTATACCCATTAACGGCCCATTATTCCATTGGGCCGTTTCCAACCTGTGCTATCTTTCGGTCTTCTCAGGGCCCATTTATTCTTGGGATCATTTCTAACATTCGGTTACTTACGGCATGTTGCTGGCCTTTTCTGCTTGTGGGCCAAATTTAGCCCGTCGTTATAATCGGCCCGTTTGCGGTCTGTTAATCCGTTGGGCCATTTTCATAGCGTCAGCAAATACGGCCGATTAACGACGGCCCGTTATTGTCGGCCCATGAACGGATGATTCCAAATCTAGCCCGTTTACGACCCATAATGCGCTCTATTATTGACCCATGTTTGGCCGATCGATCATACGGCCCGTAGAAGGCCTATTGATGCTACGACCCGTAGAAGGCCCATTGTTTCTACGGCCCGTAGGAGGCCCATGGTAACTATAGTAAATATGTAGCCCATGGTTATTGTGGCCTAGTTTTAAAAAAATAAGTTATTGCGGCCACTAGCAAACCATGGAAAAAGAACTGCACTGACTACAAGCAAACAAATAAACAAGACAACAAGGAAATAAATAAGCAAGCAACTTACTCTAGGGTATCATGGCTATTACACATATTACATCCACTGGGCATGAAAGTTCGCCACCAGTGCAAATATAGGGAACAAAGCAGCATATCATATACACTGGTTGTCAAAGCTGGCAACCAGTGCAAATAAACGCTGCAGCAAAACAAGTCCAGAACTGAAACCACTTCAGAAGAGCTCAAGAAACAATATCCTGGGTACCCATAATGCTAGCAAGATGCTTAGCAAGCTTATTCACTTTCTCTTGTTTGGCGCTTAAATCCTCCAGCGCTTGCTGTTGCACCAGAAAGTATGCATCTGAATTCTGTAGGGACTTCCTCAGTCCTTCAACTTCCTGTCGCAGCACATCTGATCGATGTCTTTCAACTTGAAGTCGAGACTCAAGAAGACGAACTGATTCAGGCAGCGAGTTCGAAGAGCTTGTGCCAGAAGTAGTGGCCAGTAACTCGAACACTACATCAAGACATGACTTTTGGGTTCTCTCACTGTCGTCAAGATAGTTTTTATTAGCTTTCTTGGAGACCAATGGGGATGTCTCACTATCTTGAACCTTATCTGCATTACTTCCTTTACCATTGCATAACGAGGTCTTCTTCTCCAATATTTTATCCGCGTTCTAAAAGAGAAACAAACAAACACATCATAGGTTTACCATGTTGGGGATATAGCTATTGAGTTAACCCGCCCAGGAGGGGCCGGGTTATACTCATGGTGTAACGCCCCGAGACCGACGCGCCAGGTGTCTTCCAGTATTCGCTATCGTTGCCATGTCATTTGCTTGCGTGTCGCATCTTGCCATGTCATCATGTGCATTGCATCATCATGTTTTCAAAACTTGCATCCGTCTGGGTTCCTCCAATTCTGTCCGTTGTCCGTTCAGAGCCAAGACACACTCGCATGCGCCTGCGGCACCTCCGAAATATTATTTTATAAGTGTCCATAAAATGTTCTCGGAATGGGATGAAAATTGTTGTGCGGTCTTATTATAGTGTAGATAGACCGTCTATCAAATTTCATCGCATTCAGAGTTCGTTTGATACCCCAACGAATAACTATAGCGGCATTATAGTCGGTTAAAACGTCGGACGTTTTTGGTCTTCGAAAACTGTTGCCGGGGTTTCCCTCTCTTTCCTCCCTAGACCATGTACACAGTCCATTACCAACCGCCAGGCCCAACCTAACCCTCCTCACGTCCGGAGCCGTCTGATTGTGATCGGAGGGCCTCGAAACCCCTCCTAACCACCTGACCCCTCCTTGCACAGTGCATCGACCCCTCGCGCGCGTCCGAAAGTTTTCCCGAACCAGACCCGCTCAGTCGTCACCGATGGGTCCGGATCATCCCCAAACATCCCTAAAACATCTCCCTTTTCTTAATTGGACTTCCTAGCCTATATTTTCTCGACCGTCCGATTGCGATCGGAGGAACGAGATAGCCCTACCCACACCCACCAACTATATATAGTAGTGCAATCATCAGACAAATCCCTAATTTCTAGGGATCCTCCCTCCGCCGCTGCCACTCTCTACCATCTCCCTCGGGATCCCTTCCGATCTAACCCACCTTGTTTTCTGCAGCCAACCAACCAGCACCACTCGCTGATCTCCTCGTGCCCGAGGCCTCCAAGCCACTCCACGCCGGCAACTAGCAGGACCGTCGCGTCCTGTCAACACGGCAGTGCCAGCCACCACCGTGTGACAGCCAGTTGGCAAGGCCAACTATAGCGTGTGCGTGCGGCCAACTGTATGTGTGCGTGTGGCCACGGGCCACGGCGTTGGGGTACTTAACCCCCACGCGAGCATTGTATCAGACATGCTGTTATTTGAGTAAACTGAAATCCTCTCCCACCTCTCCTCTCTCGCTCACCCCCTTCCTCAAGCCAACGTCATCCCCTTTTCCCCTCACCTACCGACGCTAGTCCTCCTCGATCTAGATCGGGGCGTGACATTTGGTTATCAGAGCCACCGAATCCTACCGAATTTTTTTTCCGCTGCCTCCACAATCTCTCGGCCTTGATCCGTAACACCCACCGCCGCGGGTGCGAGTTGCTCCGGCAATTCGCCCAAAATCCCCGGCAGGGTTGGATCGGCTCGGAGCGGAGCAACGGTGCCGTCCAAACCATCAGTTCAGACGCGACAGCTGCTACCTGCCATGGACGACAACACCAGCACGCTCAAGGCGCTCATGGAGACCGTTCTCTCGCGCCTCGACGAGCAGAAGGCCGACAACGAGAAGCGATTGGAGGTTCAGGCTGCCTTCAACGCGCAGGTCGCACAAGATCTGCAGGCGCTGTCCAAGCAGGTGGATCTCACCCAGGCCGACGTCGACGAGAGGCGCAAGGCGCTGGAGAGGTCGCCGTCGCCGCGCGGATTGGGACCGGGCGCCGTCCTCAACCCGTCACCACCTCCACCCCCACCGCCGCCTCTGCGCCCTCCACCTATGTACCAACAACAGTAGGGACCGCCACCATCTCCACGCCTCTCCGATCAGCGCCCGCCTCTGCTTCAGGCACCACTCCAACAACAGAGCGAGCCACATCTCTACCAACACCATGACACCTACATCAAGCCGCCTTAGCACGATTTTCCGCGCTTCAACGGCACGATGCTGTACCTCTGGCTGGATCGCTGACGTGCCTATTTCGACCTCTACCGCGTGCCGCCGTCGAGCTGGGTGACCACGGCGACGATGTACATGGAGGGCCAGGCCGCTCACTGGGTGCAGGCATTTCGCCAAACACATGGTGGCCTAGGCTGGGAGGCGTTCCGTGCAGCGATCATCTTGGAATTCGGCGCTGACGAGTTCGAGCTGGAGATGCACAAGCTTCTCCAACTCCTGCAAAGCGGCACTGTCAGCGAATACCGCCAGGTGTTCGACAGCCACATGTACCACCTCCTGGCGCTCGACCCGTCGCTCTCCACCAAGTTCTTCCTCACACAGTTCTTGTTGGGCCTCAAGGATGAACTACGCGCGGCGGTGCGCCTTCAAGCCCCCACCAGCATCACGCGCGCGTCGATCCTTGCCCGCATCCAGGAAGAGGAGCTGAACACGCCACGGGCGCGGCCACGACCACACCCCCAAGGCTGCCCACCACCAGCGCCACCAGCGTGCCCGGGCGCCGCGCTGCGTCAACAGCCTGACGACTACGCGCGCGAGCGCCAACTCAAGGAGTTTCGCTGCGCCAATGGGTTGTGCTTCAAGTGTGGTGATCGATACAGCCGTGAGCACCGCTGCAATCCGCAAGCATACCTGCTCACGATCCAGGTCGGCGCGTTTGGCGAGGTGCTCACTGATGACGCCGTGCACGCTCTTGACTTGCTCGACGCCCCTGAGCCTGCCGTTCCCCCTCCAGAGTGCTGCACCATCTCTGTGCACGAGCTGGATGGCTCTGAAGCGCCCAGCACCATTCGTATCCGCGCTCTGGTGGGCAACCAGGTGATGCTTTTGCTGCTGGACTCCGGAAGCACGCACAACTTCGTCAACAAATCCTTCGTCGAACGTGTCGGCGCCGAGACACAGGAAATCGCTACACTGGACGTGCGTGTAGCGAACGGCGATCGCCTCACCTGCTCGCACCAAGTCCCGAAGCTCAAGTGGTGGATGCAGGGCCACACCTTCTCAACGCCGATGTACGAGCTCGACACCGGCGCCAACGACGACATTCTTGGCATGGATTGGCTGGAGAAAAACAGTCCGATGACATGTCATTGGCAGGAAAAGTTCATCTCATTCCTCCAGGTTGGCGAGTTGGTCACCCTGCAAGGTGTTCGACCCAAGACGACACCAACGCTCACGGCCGTTCAGCCGGCCGAGCTCTGCAAACTGATTGCTGGCAATGACATCTGGGCTATGGCCATGGTGGAAATGCAACCTCCCAGCCCCAAGTCACGCATTCCCTCGCAGACGCCGATCAACGACTTATTGGAGGAGTTTGCTGATGTCTTCGCCACGCCTACAGGTCTGCCTCCTCATAGGCAGTACGATCATGCAATCACTTTGGAAGAAGGAGCTCAGCCTACAAACACTCGACCATACCGTTACTCGCCACTACAGAAAGACGAAATCGAGCGCCAAGTGAAAGAAATGCTCGATGCCGGCGTGATCACACACTCTGTCAGCCCTTATGCTGCTCCGGTGCTACTAGTGAAGAAAAAGTACGGGACATGGCGGTTCTGTGTCGATTACAGATGCCTCAACGACATCACAGTGAAGAACAAGTTTCCGTTGCCGATCGTGGATGAGCTCCTCGACGAACTAGCCGGCGCTGCCTTCTTCTCCAAGCTCGATCTGCGGGCAGGTTATCACCAAATCAAAATGCGGGAAGAGGACGATCACAAGACTGCATTCAAAACACACCACGTGCATTTTCAGTTCCGCGTGATGCCGTTCGGCCTGACAAATGCGCCTGCAACATTTCAATGCTTGATAAACGCGATCTTCGCCAAGTATACACGTAAGTTTGTCATAGTATTTCTTGACGACATTCTGGTTTTTAGTGAGACGTGGGAAGAGCACTTGGAGCATCTCTGGCTCGTCCTGAGCCTGCTCCGTGAGCACCAGCTCTACGCAAAGATGTCAAAGTGTTCTTTCGCCCAAGACCACATCGATTACCTCGGCCACGTCATCTCCAAGGAAGGTGTCGCAACAGATACAGAGAAAACAGAAGCAATGGCTCAGTGGCCTACAACAACAAATGCCACAGAGCTGCGCGCGTTCTTGGGGCTCACCGGCTACTACCGCAAGTTTGTGCCCCACTACGGGATCATCGCCAAGCCACTCACGCTACAGCTCACCAAGAAGGGCTTTGAGTGGCCGGAGGCTACGCAGCGCGCCTTCGACACACTCAAGCAGGCGATGGTGACCACGCCAGTGCTCGCCCTCCTAGATTTCGACAAGCCCTTCATGATTGAGACGGGCGCTTGCGACACTTGCATTGGCGCGGTGCTGGTACAAGAATGCCACCCCATCGCGTACTACAGCAAAGCATTGGGAGTGAAGAACCAGAAATTGTCAACATATGAGAAGGAATTCCTGGTGGTTATGATGGCGGTGGACAACTGGCGTTCCTATCTTTAGCGCGGGCCATTCACGATCCTCACAGATCACAAAAGTCTGTGCTCTCTGGGCGATCAGCAGTTGGTGACTGACGTCCAGCGCCGCGCAATGTCCAAGCTCGTTGGCCTGCAGTTCAAGTTTCAGTATAAGCGCGGCATCGACAACGGCGCCGCAGACGCGCTCTCCCGGGTGGGTAGCCATTTCGGCACCAGCGCCCTGTCAATGTGTTAGCCGACGTGGGTTCAAGAGGTGGACATTTCTTATGCCACTGATCAAGACGCGCAAGACCACTTACAACAACTTGCACTGCACAGTCCAGATGATGATGGATACAAGTTGTACCGTGGGCTCATTCATCGCCAAGGCAGACTCTGGGTTGGCGCCAACACTGCACTACGCACCAAGCTCATCAGTGCAATGCATGACAGCACCGTGGGTGGCCACTCCAGCACCACGGCCACCTACCATCGCATCAAGAAAGCCTTTGAGTGGAGGGGTCTGAAGCAAGATGTGGACGACTTCGTTCGATAGTGCCTAGTCTATCAGCAAGCAAAGCACGAGCTGCGCAAACCCGCGGGCACACTGGCACCGCTACCAATCCCTTCAGCACTGTGGCAGGACCTGACGATGCATTTCATCGAAGGATTACCCAAGTCAGAAGGATTCGACACAATCATGGTGATAGTCGATCGATTCACCAAGTTTGCTCACTTCGTGCCCTTACGGCACCCCGTTCACGGCGACGCAGGTGGCGCGCGTGTTCTGGGACAACGTCGTCAAGCTCCACTGCATTCCCAAGTCCATCGTCAGCGATCATGACAAGGTATTCACCAGCGCACTCTGGCGCGATCTGCTAGCCGGCGCAGGCACCAAGCTCCTCTATTCCACAGCTTACCATCCGCAGACTGACGGACAGAGTGAATGTGTCAACCAGTGCATGGAAATGTACCTGCGCTATGCTGTGCACGACACCCCCAAGCAATGGCGTCGCTGGCTTCTTGCTGCTGAATTCTGGTACAACTCTTCGTTTCATTCGTCCCTCAGCTGCTCTCCATTCAAAGCTCTGTATGGGGTCGAAGCCAACGAGGGGAACATGGCAACCTGGCCAGCGTCCCAGCCATCCTTGCCTGACGGTGAGCAGTGGAACTGGTCAGCGCATCAAGAGAGTCTGCACGCACATTTGATGCGAGCGCAAGGCAAGCACAAGAAGTTCGCTGATCTGAACCAGACTGAAAGAGTGTTTCAGGTTGGGGAACAAGTGTTACTGAAACTACAACCATATACGCAGAAATCTGTGGCAAGTCGCCCATGCCCGAAGCTTGCTTTCAAGTTCTTCGGCCCCTTCTCAGTCCTCGCCAGAATTGGCCCATCGGCGTACAAGTTGGAGCTCCCTGTGGACAGCAAGATTCACCGAGTGTTTCACGCCTCGCAGTTGAAACCGTTCACACCCAACTACAGTCCAGTGTTTTCTGAACTTCCAGCTACCACTGACCTGTCGACATAAGAGACTGCTCCAGTGGCAATAGTGGACAGAAGAATGATGAAAAAGGGCAACACACCAGTGATCCAACTGCAAGTTGCTTGGGATACAACTCCGCAATCCGTCACGTGGGAAGACTATGACGTGCTCCGTCGGCGCTATCCACAAGCTTGCATTTGGGAAGAGGAATCAATGGAAGTAGGAGACTATTCTCAAGGAGGGGAGAATGTCAACACGGCAGTGCGAGCCACCACCGTGTGACAGCTAGTTTGCAAGGCCAAGTGTAGCGTGTGCGTGTGGCCACGGGCCAGGGCGTTGGGGTACTTAACCCCCACACGAGCATTGTATCAGACGGGCTGTTATTTGAGTAAACTAAAATCCTCTCCCACCTCTCCTCTCTCGCTCACTCCCTTCCTCAAGCCAACCTCAGCCCCTTTTCCCCTCACCTACCGACGCTGGTCCTCCTCGATCTAGATCGGAGCATGACACGTCCCTCTCCTCTGGTTCTTCCCGTGCTTCTTCTTTCCTCTTTCTCTCGCTCACATCTCTCTCTCTCCCGTGCACAGGAACACCATGGCCGTCATGTAGCTAGCCCGGGCGCTCGTGGATCGAGCGCTACTTCTAGCCCGCAGCCGCGTGGAGCTCCTCTGTGCCCGAGCTGCACCTGCCCCGAGCGACCTCGTTCCCTTGCCGTCTCCGCCACCGTGCCCGAACCTGCCCAACCACCCGAGCCGCCTCGAGCTCCCATCGCCTCCACCTCGTCGCTGCACTTCCGTCCAACCGTCGGCGTCCCATCCTCGCCTCTGCTCCGAACACGTGCGCACATACAGCCATCCAGTGCCCTCTCTTGATCAAGCCAAGCCACCGCCTTGAAGCTTCCCCGATGCACGGCCAAGTCCCTCGACTGCCTTCTCTCGCGCGATGGTCAAGGATCCGGTCCGGATCGACCTCCCACGCCCAAGACCGTGTTGTCCCGCCTCCTGCAGACCTCCCCGTCGCCTGCCGGAGCCCCAACGTCGCCACCATGTATCGCATCGGCCTCGACCCCTGTCTTCTACCTCGTCCTCATTCGAGCTGAACGAGTGTACCGCGTTGACCGCTTCGTCAACCAGCCTCCCGTGCCAGATCGCGAGGCCTAGCGGGCCTCCTCAACCAGCCGGCCTGCCCGGCCTCCTCCCACCGAACTAGGCCAGGCCCACGGTGAGCACCTTCTAGCCCTCTCCTGTGCACTGCTGCGCCAGCCAGTTTAGGCCCATGCATATTTTTTCCAATCCAGCGAATTTCCAAATTTTCCAAGAGTTTACATATTTATAGAAAAGTCCCTCTAGATCATGCCTTTAATAACTCACAATTGGTGCATCGGATTAAATGATCTAAATATGTAAAATGCTTAGAATTTCATCTAGTTTCATAAATTGCAACTGTCATCCGGACATAGCACTCCGCACCGAAAACAAGACAGCCGCACTGGCCCTTGAGGCACTATCCAAAGCCCTAGCGGCTGAGGAACTGACTGCGCTGCGCTCCACGGTGAATAGAGATGACGTGGTACTCGATAATAGGTCCAAGTCCACCTCCTTTAAACCGGCGGATGAAATAGTCAAATTCCAGGTCCACCCAATAGACCCCAATAAAACAGCTTCCATCGGAGCACATTTAAATCCTGATGTAGATGCCGCACTGCGAGAGTTCCTACGAGAAAACTGGGACATTTTTTCCTGGCACCCTTCAGACATGCCAGGAATCCCACGCAGGCTGGCCGAGCACAGCTTAAATATCCTAAAAGAATTCAAACCTGTCAAGCAAGATCTTCGGCGTTTTTCGAACCTAAGAGACATGCCATGGGAGAAGAGCTAGCAAATCTATTGGAGGTCATATTCATCAGAGATATAAAACATCTGGACTAGCTAGCAAACCTGGTGATGGTACCAAAGAAGGACAAATCCTGGCGCCTGTGCGTTGATTTTAAGGACCTTAACAAGGCTTGCCCAAAGGATCCCTTCCCACTCCCCCGCATCGATCAAATTATCGACGCTACCGCAGGACACGATTCGTTGTGTTTCCTCAACGCATATTCCGGCTACCATCAAATCAAGATGGCAGAACCAGACCAAGCCGCAACGGCATTCATCACACCATACGGCCCATTCTGTTTCAACACAATGCCCTTCGGGCTCAAAAACGTCGGCGCAACATATCAGTGCATGATTCAGACATGTCTGGCAAACCAGATCGGCAAAACAGTGGAGGCATATGTAGATGATGTGGTCGTCAAAACAAGACATGTCGAATCTCTAGTAGACGACTTGAGGCTCACATTCGATAACCTCCAAACATACGACATCAAGGTCAACCCGGAAAAATGCGTTTTCGGCGTTCCAGCCGGAAAGCTCTTAGGCTTCATTGTATCCGATAGAGGAATTGAAGCAAATCCAGCTAAGATCCGAGCTCTTTCGCAACTGGATATCCCAAAGGACCTCAAAAAAATACAAAAGTTAACCGGATGCATGGCGGCTCTAAGCCGCTTTATCTCCCACTTGGGAGAAAAGGCCCTACCCCTTTACCGCCTCCTTCGGCGCACCGAACACTTCAAATGGACGGATGCAGCCACGGCCAGACTCGACGAAATAAAAGCCATATTGGCAACAAATCCAGTCCTGGCCGCGCCCAACATTGGCGAACCAATGCTATTGTACATTGCAGCAACACATCAGGTTGTAAGCGCAGTGCTCGTCGTCGAACGAGAAATGGACGGACACAAATCCCCCCTTCAAAAGCCGGTCTATTATGTGTCCACTGTCCTCACTCCCTGCAAATCACGGTACCCGCACTATCAAAAGATTGCGTACGCGGTATTCATGGCATCCCGGAAGCTACGACACTACTTTCAAGAGTGTTCAATCACAGTAGCCTCGGAAGTACCACTTAACGATATTATAAATAACCGTGACGCAACGGGCCGGATTGCAAAATGGGCTATTGAGCTCCTCCCGTTCGACATAACTTATAAGCCACGGCGAGCCATCAAGTCGCAAGTCTTGGCCGACTTCGTCACAGAATGGACGGAGGCCGAACTCCCTAAAGAGTACGGCACATATTCAAATTGGATCATGCATTTCGACGGCTCCAAGATGTTGGCCGGCCTGGGGGCTGGCGTCGTTTTGACGTCCCCCACAGGAGACACAGTTCAATACGTACTCCAAATTATGTACACAGACTCCAACAATGCAGCCGAATATGAGGCCCCTTCTACATGGTCTCCGGATGGCAGTATCCATGGGCATTCAACGCCTGGAGGTGCGCGGGGACTCGAACCTCGCAATATCCCAAATAAATGGAGACTTCGACGCCAAGGATCCAAAGATGGCAGCTTACCGCAACACTGTCCTAAAAATGTCAGCTCGGTTCGAAGGGCTTGAATTTCACCACATAGCCCGGGAAAATAATCAGGCGTCAGATGTCCTGGCACGCATCGACGCAAAACGCGATGTAGTCCCCCCAACATCTTCTTGGAAAGGCTGTTCAAGCCATCCGTAGTATGGGAAGGGGAGCCGCACAACACCAGCCCGGACCTAACCGCACTGCCCGACACCGAACATTCTGACACAATCGGCGGCTATGCCAATGAAATAACACCTTCAGCCCACATAATAATGGCCGTCATCGCCCCGTGGACAGAACCATTCCTCGCCTACCTTATTAGGCAGGAACTCCCCGAGGACCAAAACGAGGCACGCTGCATAGTGCGGCGATCCAAAGCCTACAAAGTCCACGAGGGAGAGCTTTATAAGAAAAGCACTACCGGAGTCCTTCAAAGGTGCATCTCCGAAGAGGAAGGGCGGAACCTCCTGGCTGAAATTCATGCCGGACTCGGCGGTCATCACGCTGCAGCTCGGTCCCTTGTGAGCAAGGCCTTCCGCACAGGCTTTTACTGGCCGACGGCCCGGGCAGACGCCCAGGACTTAGTCCAACGATGCACCGGTTGCCAGCTCTTTGCAAACCAAAGCCATATGCGACCCACCGCCCTCCAAACTATCCCCATCACTTTGCCCTTCGCGGTCTGGGGGCTTGATATGGTTGAACCCCTTAAAGGCGGAACCCACAAGCAAAAATACTTACTGGTCATGGTGGATAAGTTCACCAAATGGATAGAAGCCAAGCCTGTTAAGACGGCCGAATCCGAACCTGTGATAGACTTTATATCCGGGGTTGTACACCGTTACGGCGTCCCCCACAGCATCATCACTGATAATGGCACAAACTTTACGGCCGACGAGGTAAAACTCTGGTGCAAAAACATGGGCATCAAGCTCGATTATGCTTCCGTATATCACCCACAAACTAACGGCCAGGTCGAACGTGCAAATGGTCTTATCATGAGCGGCATTAAACCCAGATTAGTGCGGTCCCTCACGGAATCTAACACGCACTGGGTAGAGGAGCTTGACTCCGTACTCTGGGAGCTGCGAACCATGCCAAATCGCACCACCGGATACACACCATTCTTTATGGTGTACGGCGCAGAGGCAGTTTTGCCTTGCGACATAATTTATGACTCACCTTGAGTGCGCATGTACGAAGAAAGAGAAGCCGAGCTCGATTGGCAGGATAGTTTGGACGCATTGGAGGAGGAGCGTGACGTGGCAAAAGCCCGTTCCGCATTCTATCAACAGCAGGCTCGAAGATACCAAAGCAGAGAAGTACGGGCCAAAAATTACAACGTTGGCGAATTAGTTCTACGCCTGCCGGATAAGAAAAAGGACAAACTCAAGCCCAAGTGGGAAGGACCCTTCATAATTGACCAAGTCCTGACTGGTGGAGCGTACCGCCTGCAAAATGCATCGGATAACCGACTCGAGCCGAACCCATGGAACGCAGCCCGTCTCTGAAGATTCTATGCCTAGCGCCGGACTCTATGATCGTCTCCTTCCTCTGTCCATTTTTTATACATACTTTTTGTCTTACATTCCTCTTCCTCTCTCTCTCTCTCCCTCTCTCTCTTATAACCTTTAAAAGCTCATAAAGTGATGCGCTATCTGCGCTCATTAAACTCGGGGGCTTCTTTAAACAGAAGGTTATTTATACGGGCTTCATGCCCAACACATGTGTCACACTTCCGCATGTACCTTTTATTCACCATTATATGCATCGATATGACTTATGTTTTGGCCAAGCTGGGTTGCCTGGCTCCTGTGCTTACCCCTACGTTCCAGATTGTTCGGCTAGGTGGTAAAGGGAGCACCTCTGCGATTGTTACTGCCGGGTCAGCCGGACATGTACCTCAGACTGGGTGAAGCCGAAAGCTAGCGTTCTTAAGGGAATATTCGGTCGGTGAACTAAAGATGATCTTTTTTTATTTACCTACATGCCCCCAGATGTTTTTCCTGTGTTTCTCTTCGCAGCATGGACATGCACTTTAGGGCATGCCTCCCAGGGAAAGGAACCCCTAACGGAACTATTCTCCCTGGAAGATGTTTCTTACTAACCATGTAATATAACATAACTAGTCGGGCACTTGTCTGCTCACGCACTAATGACCCCTACGCCTGGTCTCCATGCATTCCCCTGTTCCTATATAACGGCATGGGAATTCAGACACACTCCGGACCGTCAGGACCCGAGACTGAAGCGAAAAGGTCGGCCATGACAAATGATCTACAATCCGGCTAGAAGGCATTATAAATGTCAATTAAATTACATAGTCATTTTGACTGATTGTATTCCTCCTCAATACCATCTAACATGCCGTCTAATTTACAGTCCTGCTGGGAATACTTTGCGGCCAACTCTACTTGGCCGTATACTAAGCTTACAGGGATCTCCTTCCCATCGGGCCCTACAGGACCGACCTCGGCCATGTGGTTGGGGTCAGCCTTTGTGTACCGTGTCTTCAACATGGCCCAGGCCTCCCTGGCGCCTTGACGGCAGGCCGGGATCTTCCACAATGGGAAGCGCCACCGTGCTCCCTTTAGCTTCTCCGCAAGCTCTCCAAGACCTTCGGGCATGGAGATGGATGGCCATAGGGCATGGGCGACGCCTTGCATCGCCTGCCGAACTCGATCGAGCAGCTGCGAGAGCTCGGGAAGAAGGTCACCCGTAGAACCGGGCATCTCCTCTACAGGACAACCTGTTAGCACACCTACAGACATTGCTCTGTTAGTCGACTTCCGCGCCGAACTTTCTTTCAAAGGTTCGTTCAAGCACTTACTAAATATGCCGCGCCGAAGCCGCTGATTCTCCTTCACGGAGTCTGACAGCTGGGCACGAACATCTTTCAGCTCGACGCCCAGCTTGGTGTTGGCATCTTGGAGATCGTTCTTCTCCCGCCTCACCTTTGTCAGCACCTTCTCACCAGCCTTTAGCTGGCGTAGGAGGTGTTTCGGATTCAATCCGGCGCCATCTGCAATTTCATTTTTCAGATTCACACCCATGCCGTGCTTCGCAAAATACTTATCTTTCGAAGTGTATATTACCAGAGGGGGTCTCCTTGGCTCCCCTGCTGCGACTAGTGCAGCCTCAAGTTGGGCTTTGCACTCTTCCAGCTCCTTGGATAGTAGGGAATTCTTTTCTGTAAGGACCTACATAACAAATGATCCTTAAATCAGTTATTCTAACTGTTTCAAGTCTCGGGGGCTACTGGTATATATATATAATTTCCAAAATTTTCTTACCCGTATGTCTTTTACATATTGCTCCGTGGCTCTGGCTAGACCATTTTGAGCGGCACGGAGGTACGCATCTCCCGAATTGAAGGCATCTAACGCCCCTTGGGAGAAACAAGCGTCGCGAAGAATTGTCCGGCGGCGCTATGGTTCATAGCACTCTCCACCTCAGAGTTGGTGGCAGACAACCTATCCGCATCCTCCGTCGGAGGAGCGTCTGGCGTGCGCCTTGCGTTCACCTCCGCCTCCGGACCAGGCTTTTGAGCCTGGCTGGTGGAGGCACGATTGGCAGCCTCTCCAGATATAGTCCGGTGAGGTCTCTTTGTCCTGAAGAGAGCACGAGTGTCAATGTGCCTCGAAGGTATAACACCTGGGATAGGGGGGCGCGCCATACCTTTGCGCTGACGCCTCGGTCCGGACTGCACTTCTTTTCTGCCCACAAGGCCCGGCGGCCCCTCGTTGGCTTGTCGCCGCAGGTTCGGCCTTCCGCCTCAAAAACCTCCCCTGCAAAGTTCGGTTGTAATCAAGAAACTGAAAACACAAGAGGGCGGACACCTATTCGGGGTACTGGAACTTCGATCTCAGTTACCTGGGAGGCCGGAATTAGCCCTGGGTAATCGGCCGTAATGGCCACCAAGGCGTTGTCCTTGCTCAATTGATGGAACATTCCATCAATCAGCTCCACAGATATGTCTGGATCCTCTTGAGAGGCCGGGTCGAGGGACCGTCCTGGGTCCTCGGGTTGTGGAGGAGGGCTGCTTATTTCCTTAACAGCCTGGCGCAGTTCCTGCGTTGAAGTCGTCAGCCTGAATATTTAACAATGGGAATACAAAACGGATGGGCAAGTAAATGCAACCACTTACCCAGCTTGGGGGATTGTGCATAGAGAATCCGCCCTGTGGGTTGACACGGAGAAATTCCTCCTCTTCTCCCTTATACAAAGTGGACAAGATCTTTAGTAGAGCGGCAGCTGAATCCGGCCCCTTACGGCCGTAGCGGGTGGCGTCGTCCTCCCCGTTGAAGTCCCACATGGGGTGGCTTCTATACTGAAGCGGCTGCACCCCCCGCATGATGCATTCGGCCATAACCCTGATCATGGTTAGTCCGGAATGGGCTAGCAATCTTATTCGGCCCATCAGGTAAATGATGTCCCTGCCACCTTCCCTCTAAGGGCTCTGTGGACGCCAGCTTAGGCGCTTCTTTAAGGGAGCACTGTCGAATTCAGGGAGGCCGATCCGGACAGGAACCGGTAGCGGGACGTCTTCTATATAGAACCATTCCGAGGGCCAGTCTTCGGACGCCTTCTTTGGGGTTCCGGACAGATATCCGGTCCCGGCGATGCGCACACTTCGGCTCCGCCCACTTGATACATTGACCCCTCCTTAGAGCGGGGCACAAGGCAGAATAACCTTTTCCATAGCCCGAAATGAGCCTCGACGCCCAAAAATAGCTCGCAGAGGGCTACGTAGCCCGCGATATGCAATACGGAGGCTGGCGTGAGATTGTGTAGCTGGAGACCGTAGAACTCCAGCAGCCCCCGGAGGAATGGATGGATTGGAAACCCGAGCCCCCTTATTAGATAAGGGACAAGGCATACCCGCTCTCCTTTGGAGGGATTGGGGGCACTCTCCGCTTGCTTTCCACCATTATAGACGGCAAGACCGGCTCGAACCGGGACCATGTAGGCCGGGGGGAGGAATCCCTTGGTCTGGAGCGTCACTAGCTCGCTATGCGGGACGGAGTATCCCTCCCAGTACCCAGGCTAAGGGCTGGAAGGGCGAGAGGAGGAGTTGCGATGGTTGGCCATGGTGGAATGGACCTTTGTCGAATGCGCTCCGATGAACACTCGCGAAGGGGGGAAGATGTGGTTTGGATCTAAATCCTCGTCCCCTTAAATAGGGCAGCTCATTTGCGCGGCTAGGGGTGTGAATGTAAAAACACTCAGACTTTTCATATTCGTTTGACACGTGCGAAGCGGCCATTATTGGGCGTAGAAGCAAAGGAGCGCAACATCTACAAGAAACCGGACTTCATTCAATAGGTACACGGAATTTGGGGGAGAACGCGCCTTGCAATGCCGAAGACAATCTGCACGCCGTTCTCGTCGTCATTGAAGCCTGGTTCGAGGGCTACTGAGGGAGTCCTGGATTAGGGGGTGTCCGGATGGCCAGACTATACCTTTAGCCGGAATCCTGGACTATGAAGATACAAGATTGAAGACTTCGTCCCGTGTCTGGAAGGGACTTTCCTTGGCGTGGAAGGCAAGCTTGGCGATACGGATATGCAGATCTCCTACCATTGTAACCGACTTTGTGTAACCCTAACCCTCTCCGGTGTCTATATAAACCGGAGGGTTTTAGTCCGTAGGACAACATACAGAACAACAATCATACCATAGGCTAGCTTCTAGGGTTTAGCCTCTCTGATCTCGTGGTAGATCTACTCTTGTACTACCCATATCATCAATATTAATCAAGCAGGACGTAGGGTTTTACCTCCATCGAGAGGGCCCGAACCTGGGTAAAACTTCGTGTCCCTTGCCTCCTGTTACCATCCGGCCTAGACGCACAGTTCGGGACCCCCTACCGAGATCCGCCGGTTTTGACACCGACACCCGCCCTCCCACCCCTTTGTATTCAAGGACTCCGATTTCTTAACCAAGTATCCATCTTATGGATGTGAATTTTCTTCATTCTTTTCCTTCAATGTTCTTATCCGGTGATTCTCAGGAAGATACTAAGGAAGCTTCGAGTTTACAATTCTTCATTCTTTTTCTTCTCCGGTGGATTCAATTCAAGCTTTGTTGATCATATTCCTTTCCTCGTTTTAAATGTTTTCTCATGCCGGTGCATTTCTTAATCATCCACCTCTTGCTATTCATGTTTATTTGGAGTGCTGAAGATATCCCAGAAGATTCAAGTTTCTATTCATAATCCTTTCAAGCTATTTCGAGGTCTTACCTTATTCAAGCCATTTAATTCAACTGGCGCAATCTATCTTTTAAATCGTTCAATGGTGTTTCTTTTGAGCGGGCCCTAACCCACAGGTCTTTTCCTAGGATCTTACCTGACTCTTCTAATTTCCCTGGAGCTTCTCAAATTCATTTCAAAGTTGACGTAAGTATGAATTATCATCAGTCATATGTCTTCCTCCAAGATCTTTCAAATTCTTTTCATCGTTGGTTCAACCTTTCTATTCTTCATCCCGGAGTGCCTCAACAATTCATGGTGGTGTTTCTCATTGTCTTTCTCAACATTTGAATTCTTTTCACCCATCCGGAGCAATTCAGGAGTCTTTTAGTTTCATTCTCCGGAGCCCATCATCTCACAATTATTCATTCTTAGCTTTCAGCTCTCGTTCTGCAAATCATACCGGTGCATCGTTCAAGTATTCTCTAGTCGGCTTGTGATCTCTTTGTTCTCTTGTATCAAATCCCCTCAAGTATTTTCATTGGTTCTTTCCAATCCTACCGGCAGATCGTCGAAGAGTTTTCTCAAGTTTGGCTATATCTCTTCAATCTTTTCAAGAAGAATAAGTAGTATGCCAAATCCTCTCCTGTGCACTGCTGGGCCAGCCAGTTTAGGCCCATGCATATTTTTTCCAATCCAGCGAATTTCCAAATTTTCCAAGAGTTTACATATTTACAGAAAAGTCCCTCTAGATCATGCCTTTAATAACTCACAATTGGTGCATCGGATTAAAAGATCTAAATATGTAAAATGCTTAGAATTTCATCTAGTTTCATAAATTGCAACTTTCATCTGGACATAGCACTCCGCACCAAAAACAAGATAGCCGCACTGGCCCTTGAGGCACTATCCAAAGCCCTAGCGGCTGAGGAACTGACTACGCTGCGCTCCACGGTGAATAGAGATGACGTGGTACTCGACAATAGGTCCAAGTCCACCTCCTTTAAACCGGCGGACGAAATGGTCAAATTCCAGGTCCACCCAACGGACGCCAATAAAACAGCTTCCATCGGGGCACATTTAAATCCTGATGTAGATGCCGCACTACGAGAGTTCCTACGAGAAAACTGGGACATTTTCTCCTGGCACCCTTCAGACATGCCAGGAATCCCACGCAGGCTGGCCGAGCACAGCTTAAATATCCTAAAAGAATTCAAACCTGTCAAGCAAGCTCTTCGGCGTTTTTCTGAACCTAAGAGACATGCCATGAGAGAAGAGCTAGCAAAGCTATTGGAGGCCGGATTCATCAGAGATATAAAACATCCGGACTGGCTAGCAAACCTGGTGATGGTACCAAAGAAGGACAAATCCTGGCGCCTGTGCGTTGATTTTAAGGACCTTAACAAGGCTTGCCCAAAGGATCCCTTCCCACTCCCCCGCATCGATCAAATTATCGACGCTACCGCAGGACACGATTCGTTGTGTTTCCTCAATGCATATTCCAGCTACCATCAAATCAAGATGGCAGAACCAGACCAAGCCACAACGGCATTCATCACACCATACGGCCCATTCTGTTTCAACACAATGCCCTTCGGGCTCAAAAACACTGACGCAACATATCAGTGCATGATTCAGACATGTCTGGCAAACCAGATCGGCAAAACAGTGGAGGCATATGTAGATGATGTGGTCGTCAAAACAAGACATGTCGAATCTCTAGTAGAGGACTTGAGGCTCACATTCGATAACCTCCGAACATACGACATCAAGCTCAACCCGGAAAAATGCGTTTTCGGCGTTCCAGCCGGAAAGCTCTTAGGCTTTATTGTATCCGGTAGAGGAATTGAAGCAAATCCAGCTAAGATCCGAGCTCTGTCGCAACTGGATATCCCAAAGGACCTCAAACAAATACAAAAGTTAACCGGATGCGTGGCGGCTCTAAGCCGCTTTATCTCCCGCTTGGGAGAAAAGGCCCTACCCCTTTACCGCCTCCTTCGGCGCACCGAACACTTCAAATGGACGGATGCAGCCACGGCCGGACTCGACGAAATAAAAGCCATATTGGCAACAAATCCAATCCTGGCCGCGCCAAACATTGGCGAACCAATGCTATTGTACATTGCAGCAACACATCAGGTTGTAAGCGCAGTGCTCGTCGTCGAACGAGAAATGGACGGACACAAATTCCCCCTTCAAAAGCCGGTCTATTATGTGTCCACTGTCCTCACTCCCTGCAAATCACGGTACCCGCACTATCAAAAGATTGCGTACGCGGTATTCATGGCATCCCGGAAGCTACGACACTACTTTCAAGAGTGTTCAATCACAGTAGCCTCGGAAGTACCACTTAACGATATTATAAATAACCGTGACGCAACGGGCCGGATTGCAAAATGGGCTATTGAGCTCCTCCCGTTCGACATAACTTATAAGCCACGGCAAGCCATGAAGTCACAAGTCTTGGCCGACTTCGTCGCAGAATGGACGGAGGCTGAACTCCCTAAAGAGTACGACACATATTCAAATTGGATCATGCATTTTGACGGCTCCAAGATGTTGGCCGGCCTGGGGGCTGGCGTCGTTTTGACGTCCCCCACAGGAGACACAGTTCAATACGTACTCCAAATTATGTACACAGACTCCAACAATGCAGCCGAATATGAGGCCCCTTCTACATGGTCTCCGGATGGCAGTATCCATGGGCATTCAACGCCTAGAGGTGCGCGGGGACTCAAACCTCGCAATATCCCAAATAAATGGAGACTTCGACGCCAAGGATCCAAAGATGGCAGCTTACCGCAACGCTGTCCTAAAAATGTCAGCTCGGTTCGAAGGGCTTGAATTTCACCACATAGCCCGGGAAAATAATCAGGCGTCAGATGTCCTGGCACGCATCGACGCAAAATGCGATGTAGTCCCCCCCAACATCTTCTTGGAAAGGCTGTTCAAGCCATCCGTAGTATGGGAAGGGGAGCCGCACAACACCAGCCCGGACCTAACCGCACTGCCCGACACCGAACATTCTGACACAATCGGCGGCTCTGCCAATGAAATAACACCTTTAGCCCACATAATAATGGCCGTCATCGCCCCGTGGACAAAACCATTCCTCGCCTACCTTATTAGGCAGGAACTCCCCGAGGACCAAAACGAGGCACGCTGCATAGTGCGGCGATCCAAAGCCTACAAAGTCCACGAGGGAGAGCTTTATAAGAAAAGCACTACCGGAGTCCTTCAAAGGTGCATCTCCGAAGAGGAAGGGCGGAACCTCCTGGCTGAAATTCATGCCAGACTCGGCGGTCATCACGCTGGAGCTCGGTCCCTTGTGAGCAAGGCCTTCCGCACAGGCTTTTACTGGCCGACGGCCCGGGCAGACGCCCAAGACTTAGTCCAACGATGCACCAGTTGCCAGCTCTTTGCAAACCAAAGCCATATGCGACCCACCACCCTCCAAACTATCCCCATCACTTGGCCCTTCACGGTCTGGGGGCTTGATATGGTTGGACCCCTTAAAGGCGGAACCCATAAGCAAAAATACTTACTGGTTATGGTGGATAAGTTCACCAAATGGATAGAAGCCAAGCCTGTTAAGACGGCCGAATCCGGACCTGTGATAGACTTTATATCCGGGGTTGTACACCGTTACGGCGTCTCCCACAACATCATCACTGATAATGGAACGAACTTTACGGCCGACGAGGTAAAACTCTGGTGCAAAAACATGGGCATCAAGCTCGATTATGATTCCGTATATCACCCACAAACTAATGGCCAGGTCGAACGTGCAAATGGTCTTATCATGAGCGGCATTAAACCCAGATTAGTGCGGTCCCTCACGGAATCTAACACGCACTGGGTAGAGGAGCTTGACTCCGTACTCTAGGGGCTGCGGACCACGCCGAATCGCACCACCGGATACACACCATTCTTTATGGTGTACGGCGCAGAGGCAGTTTTTCCTTGCGACATAATTTATGACTCACCTTGAGTGTGCATGTACGAAGAAAGAGAAGCCGAGCTCGATTGGCAGGATAGTTTGGACGCATTGGAGGAGGAGCGTGACGTGGCAAAAGCCCGTTCCGCATTCTATCAACAGCAGGCTCGAAGATACCAAAGCAGAGAAGTACGGGCCAAAAATTACAACGTTGGCGAATTAGTTCTACGCCTGCCGGATAAGAAAAAGGACAAACTCAAGCCCAAGTGGGAAGGACCCTTCATAATTGACCAAGTCCTGACTGGTGGAGCGTACCGCCTGCGAAATGCATCGGATAACCGACTCGAGCCGAACCCATGGAACGTAGCCCGTCTCCGAAGATTCTATGCCTAGCGCCGGACTCTGTGATCGTCTCCTTCCTCTGTCCATTTTTATACATACTTTTTGTCTTACATTCCTCTTCCTCTCTCTCTCTTATAACCTTTAAAAGCTCATAAAGTGATGCGCTATCCGCGCTCATTAAACTTGGGGGCTTCTTTAAACAGAAGGTTATTTATACGGGCTTCATGCCCAACACATGTGTCACACTTCCGCATGTACCTTTTATTCACCATTATATGCATCGATATGACTTATGTTTTGGCCAAGCTGGGTTGCCTGGCTCCTGTGCTTACCCCTACGTTCCCGATTGTTCGGCTAGGTGTTAAAGGGAGCACCTCTGCGATTGTTACTGCCGGGTCAGCCGAACATGTACCTCAGACTGGGTGAAGCCGAAAGCTAGCGTTCTTAAGGGAATATTCAGTCGGTGAACTAAAGATGATCTTTTTTTATTTACCTACATGCCCCCAGATGTTTTTCCTGCATTTCTCTTTGCAGCATGGACATGCACTTTAGGGCATGCCTCCCAGGGAAAGGAACCCCTAATGGAACTATTCTCCCTGGAAGATGTTTCTTACTAACCATGTAATATAACATAACTAGTCGGGCACTTGTCTGTTCACGCACTAATGACCCCTACGCCTGGTCTCCATGCATTCCCCTATTCCTATATAACGGCATGGGAATTCAGACACACTCCGGATCGTCAGGACCCGAGACTGAAGCGAAAAGGTCGGCCATGACAAATGATCTACAATCCGGCTAGAAGGCATTATAAATGTCAACTAAATTACATAGTCATTTTGACTGATTGTATTCCTCCTCAATACAATCTAACAGGCTGTCTAATTTACAGTCCTGCTGGGAATACTTTGTGGCCAACTCTACTTGGCCTTATACTAAGCTTACAGGGATCTCCTTCCCATCGGGCCCTACAGGACCGACCTCGGCCATGTGGTTGGGGTCAGCCTTTGTGTACCGTGTCTTCACCATGGCCCAGGCCTCCCTAGCGCCTTGACGGCAGGCCGAGATCTTCCACAATTGGAAGCGCCACCGTGCTCCCTTTAGCTTCTCCACAAGCTCTCCAAGACCTTCGGGCATGGAGATGGATGGCCACAGGACATGGGCGACGCCTTGCATCGCCTGCCGAACTCGATCGAGCAGCTGCGAGAGCTCGGGAAGAAGGTCACCCGTAGAACCGGGCATCTCCTCTACAGGACAACCTGTTAGCACACCTACATACATTGCTCTGTTAGTCGACTTCCGCGCCGAACTTTCTTTCAAATTTCGTTCATGCACTTACTAAATATGCCACGCCGAAGCCGCTGATTCTCCTTCACGGAGTCTGACAGCTGGGCACGAACATCTTTCAGCTCGACGCCCAGCTTGGTGTTGGCATCTTGGAGATCGTTCTTCTCCCGCCTCACCTTTGTCAGCACCTTCTCACCAGTCTTTAGCTGGTGTAGGAGGTGTTGCATTTTCGGATTCAATCCGGCGCCATCTGCAATTTCATTTTTCAGATTCACACCCATGCCGTGCTTCGCAAAATACTTATCTCTCGAAGTGTATATTACCAGAGGGGGTCTCCTTGGGCTCCCCTGCTGCGACTAGTGCGGCCTCAAGTTGGGCTTTGAACTCTTCCAGCTCCTTGGACAGTAGGGAATTCTTTTCTGTAAGAACCTACATAACAAATGATCCTTAAATCAATTATTCTAACTGTTTCAAGTCTCGGGGGCTACTGGTATATATATATAATTTCCAAAATTTTCTTACCCGTATGTCTTTTACATATTGCTCCGTGGCTCTGGCTAGACCATTTTGAGCGGCACGGAGGTACGCATCTCCCGAATTGAAGGCATCTAACGCCCCTTGGGAGAAACAAGCATCGCAAAGAATTGTCCGGCGGCGCCTGTGGTTCATAGCACTCTCCACCTCAGAGTTGGTGGCAGACAACCTGTCCGCATCCTCCATCGGAGGAGCGTCTGGCGCGCGCCTTGCGTTCACCTCCGCCTCCGGACTAGGCTTTGGAGCCTGGCTGGTGGAGGCGCGATTGGCAGCCTCTCCGGATATAGTCCGGCAAGGTCTCTTTGTCCTGAAGAGAGCACGAGTGTCAATGTGCCTCGAAGGTATAACACCTGGGATAGGGGGGCACGCCATACCTTTGCGCTGACGCCTCAGTCCGGACTGCACTTCTTTTCTGCCCACAAGGCCCGGCGGCCCCTCGTTGGCTTGTCGCTGCAGGTTCGGCCTTCCGCCTCAAAAACCTCCCCTGCAAAGTTCGGTTGTAATCAGGAAACTGAAAACACAAGAGGGCGGACACCTATTCGGGGTACTGGGACTTCGATCTCAGTTACCTGGGAGGCCGGAATTAGCCCTGGGTAATCGGCCGTAATGGCCACCAAGGCGTTGTCCTTGCTCAATTGATGGAACATTCCATCAATCAGCTCCACAGATATGTCCGAATCCTCTTGAGAGGCCCGGTCGAGGGACCGTCCTGGGTCCTCAG
This sequence comes from Triticum urartu, assembly GCF_056163025.1. Taxonomy (NCBI): domain Eukaryota; kingdom Viridiplantae; phylum Streptophyta; class Magnoliopsida; order Poales; family Poaceae; genus Triticum; species Triticum urartu. The sequence continues at coordinate 488,697,558 of NC_141876.1, read as the reverse complement.
GTTGTGGAGGAGGGCTGCTTATTTCCTTAACAGCCCGGCGCAGTTCCTGCGTTGAAGTCGTCAGCCTGAATATTTAACAATGGGAATACAAAACGGATGGGCAAGTAAATGCAACCACTTACCCAGCTTGGGGGATTGTGCATAGAGAATCCGCCCTGTGGGTTGACACGGAGAAATTCCTCCTCTTCTCCCTTATACAAAGTGGACAAGATCTTTAGTAGAGCGGCAGCTGAATCCGGCCCCTTACGGCCGTAGCGGGTGGCGTCGTCCTCCTCGTTGAAGTCCCACATGGGGTGGCTTCTATACTGAAGCAGCTGCACCCCCCGCATGATGCATTCGGCCATAACCCTGATCATGGTTAGTCCGGAATGGGCTAGCAATCTTATTCGGCCCATCAGGTAAATGATGTCCCTGCCACCTTCCCTCTAAGGGCTCTGTGGACGCCAGCTTAGGCGCTTCTTTAAGGGAGCACTGTCAAATTCAGGGAGGCCGATCCGGACAGGAACCGGTAGCGGGACGTCTTCTATATAGAACCATTCCGAGGGCCAGTCTTCGGACGCCTTCTTTGGGGTTCCGGACAGATATCCGGTCCCGGCGATGCGCCACACTTCGGCTCCGCCCACTTGATACATTGACCCCTCCTTAGAGCGGGGCACAAGGCAGAATAACCTTTTCCATAGCCCGAAATGAGCCTCGACGCCCAAAAATAGCTCGCAGAGGGCTACGTAGCCCGCGATATGCAATACGGAGGCTGGCGTGAGATTGTGTAGCTGGAGACCGTAGAACTCCAGCAGCCCCGATGGATTGGAAACCCGAGCCCCCTTATTAGATAAGGGACAAGGCATACCCGCTCTCCTTTGGAGGGATTGGGGGCACTCTCCGCTTGCTTTCCACCGTTATAGACGGCAAGACCGGCTCGAACCGGGACCATGTAGGCCGGGGGGAGGAATCCCTTGGTCTGGAGCGTCACTAGCTCGCTATGCGGGACGGAGCATCTCTCCCAGTACCCAGGCTGAGGGCTGGAAGGGCGAGAGGAGGAGTTGCGATGGTTGGCCATGGTGGAATGGACCTTTGTCGGATGCGCTCCGATGAACACTCGCGAAGGGGGGAAGATGTGGTTTGGATCTAAATCCTCGTCCCCTTAAATAGGGCAGCTCATTTGCGCGGCTAGGGGTGTGAATGTAAAAACACTCAGACTTTTCATATTCGTTTGACACGTGCGAAGCGGCCATTATTGGGCGTAGAAGCCAAGGAGCGCAACATCTACAAGAAACCGGACTTCATTCAATAGGTACACAGAATTTGGGGGAGAACCCGCCTTGCAATGCCGAAGACAATCTGCACACCGTTCTCGTCGTCATTGAAGCCTGGTTCGGGGGCTACTGAGGGAGTCCTGGATTAGGGGTTGTCCGGATGGCCAGACTATACCTTCAGCCGGACTCCTGGACTATGAAGATACAAGATTGAAGACTTCGTCCCGTGTCTGGAAGGGACTTTCCTTGGCGTGGAAGGCAAGCTTGGCGATACGGATATGCAGATCTCCTACCATTGTAACCGACTTTGTGTAACCCTAACCCTCTACGGTGTCTATATAAACCGGAGGGTTTTAGTCCGTAGGACAACATACAGAACAACAATCATACCATAGGCTAGCTTCTAGGGTTTAGCCTCTCTGATCTCGTGGTAGATCTACTCTTGTACTACCCATATCATCAATATTAATCAAGCAGGACGTAGGGTTTTACCTCCATCGAGAGGGCCCGAACCTGGGTAAAACTTCGTTTCCCTTGCCTCCTGTTACCATCCGGCCTAGACGCACAGTTCGGGACCCCCTACCCGAGATCCGCCGGTTTTGACACCGACACCCGCCCTCCCACCCCTTTGTATTCAAGGACTCCAATTTCTTAATCAAGTATCCATCTTATGGATGTGAATTTTCTTCATTCTTTTCCTTCAATGTTCTTATCCGGTGATTCTCAGGAAGATACGAAGGAAGCTTTGAGTTTACAATTCTTCATTCTTTTTCTTCTCCGGTGGATTCAATTCAAGCTTTGTTGATCATATTCCTTTCCTCGTTTTAAATGTTTTCTCATGCCGGTGCATTTCTTAATCATCCACCTCTTGCTATTCATGTTTATTTGGAGTGCTGAAGATATCCCAGAAGATTCAAGTTTCTATTCATAATCCTTTCAAGCTATTTCGAGGTCTTACCTTATTCAAGCCATTTAATTCAACTGGCGCAATCTATCTTTTAAATCGTTCAATGGTGTTTCTTTTGAGCGGGCCCTAACCCATAGGTCTTTTCCTAGGATCTTACCTGACTCTTCTAATTTCCCCGGAGCTTCTCAAATTCATTTCAAAGTTGACGTAAGTATGAATTATCATCAGTCATATGTCTTCCTCCAAGATCTTTCAAATTCTTTTCATCGTTGGTTCAACCTTTCTATTGTTCATCCCGGAGTGCCTCAACAATTCATGGTGGTGTTTCTCATTGTCTTTCTCAACATTTGAATTCTTTTCACCCATCCGGTGCAATTCAGGAGTCTTTTAGTTTCATTCTCCGGAGCCCATCATCTCAGAATTATTCATTCTTAGCTTTCAGCTCTCGTTCTGCAAATCATACCGGTGCATCGTTCAAGTATTCTCTAGTCGGCTTGTGATCTCTTTGTTCGCTTGTATCAAATCCCCTCAAGTATTTTCATTCGTTCTTTCCAATCCTACCGGCGGATCGTCGAAGAGTTTTCTCAAGTTTTGCTATATCTCTTCAATCTTTTCAAGAAGAATAAGTAGTATGCCAAATCCGTTGCTTGTCGTCAATTTAAATTGGTGAAGGATACGCATAACGTAATTCTTATTATTGTTTCATCCAAGTGATCTAATTGCTTATTTCTGGTTTTGTGCATCATATCACATTCTCGGTTCAAGTGCTTCATACTTTTTCCGGAGTTCCAAGTGTTCCGCTTTATCTCGTCGCAAAGCTCCATCCAATCATTGCAAGGCTTCAATCTTATTCTTTTCATCCTTCACTTCTTTTTGATCATTCTTTTATTACCAGAGTTCTTCATGGAGGCTCAACATGGTGGCTCATCAAGGATTCCTTTCATTCTTCAATTGTTCTTCAAGTTTTCTCTCGAAGTTAAGATCCGCCAAGCTATACTCTAAAATGAACATAGTGCTCAACACATGTCTTGTTTTGAGGAGTTCAAGCATTCTTCATCTTGCATTCCGAAGTGCAATTCTTTCATATCTCATCTTTTGAGGTGGTGTTATGTCATTGTTGATAGTTTCCCTTCGTGTTTCATGATTCACAAGTTTTCAAGAGTGACATATGTAAATCCATCATTTTCTCTTCGCTCAAGACATCTTTTCAATCCATCAATCTCTTCATTTGAGTTATATTGGGTTATATTTCACCTAAAGCTTTCCCTAGGGATTGTTGCTATTTACGGTGCTCATAAATGACCCAAGTTCTTCATTTATCCTCCCGGTGAAATAAGTTTCTCGTCTCCTTGTTCATATCAATCCAATCTATTGTTTTTCGTTACTAGCAGAATTTCACCTCAAGATTTTAAGATGTTTTCCATAAGCCCACAACAAGCTTTTCATTTCGTTGTTGGTTTTCCAACAACTCCGTATAACCTTCTTGGAAGGGTGCTTTCCAAGTTCATTTGTGGCAGAAGTTGCCATTTTCTTCTCCATTCTTTCCTTTCAAATGATCTAACTTCTATTCTATCATTGGTTCCGGAGGCTTTGCGATATTGCTCTCTTCGACCAATCATCTTGTTTTCTCAAGATCATGTTCTTTCCTTTGCTTATCCATTCAACCGGAGTGTCGTGTCCTCCATTCAAGTTCTTTTCATCTTATCAAGCTTTGTTCCTCTTTTCTAACAAAGTGTTGTCCGAATTCTTTCTCTTCCTTTCTACCTAGTTTCAATCGGAATGGTTTCAAATTCTTCTTGTCCCTTGTGTGTTTTTTCATGTCTTTGCAACCTTTAGGTTCTCGTCGTGTTCCTTGTTCCTCTTTTCTAACGGAGTGTTTTCAACTTTGTTCATCTTCGTTGTATTCTTTGTTTCAATTTGTTCAACCTCTCAAGGTTCGTGGGTTCAATCCTTTGTCCAAGAAGCAACTTAGTTTTACCTCCTCTCTTCCTCTTCCACTTCTCTCCGGTGCCATCCCTAGATCTCGCGACGAGATCCTCTTGTAGTGGTGGAGTGTTGTAACGCGCCGAGACCGACGCGCCAGGTGTCTTCCAGTATTCGCTGTCATTGCCATGTCATTTGCTTGTGTGTCGCATCTTGCCATGTCATCATGTGCATTGCATCATCATGTTTTCAAAACATGCATCCGTCTGGGTTCCTCCAGTTCCGTCCGTTGTTCGTTCTGAGCCAAGATACACTCGCACGCGCCCGCGGCACCTCCAAAATATTATTTTATAAGTTACCGGAAAATGTTCTTGGAATGGTATGAAAGTTGGTGTGTGGTCTTATTATAGTGTAGATAGACCGCCTGTCAAATTTCATCGAATTCGGAGTTCATTTGATGCCCCAACGGATAACTATAGCGGCATTATAGTCGGTCAAAACGTCGGACGTCTTCGGTCTTCGAAAACTATTGCCGGGTTTTCCCTCTCTTTCCTCCCTAGACCTTCTACACGGTCCATTACCAACCGCCAGGCCCAACCTAACCCTCCTCACGTCCGGAGCCATCTGATTGTGATCGGAGGGCCCCGAAACCCCTCCTAACCACCTGACCCCTCCTTGCACAGTGCATCGACCCCTCGCGCGCGTCCGAAAGTTGTCCCGAGCCCGACCTGCTCAGTCATCACCGATGGGTCCGTATCATCCCCAAACATCCCTAAAACATCTCCCTTTTCTTAATTGGACTTCCTAACCTATATTTTCTCGACCGTCCGATTGCGATCGGAGGAACGAGATAGCCCTACCCACACCCACCTACTATAAATAGTAGTGCAATCATTAGACAAATCCCTAATTTCTAGGGATCCTCCCTCCGCCGCCGCCACTCTCTACCATCTCCCTCGGGATCCCTTCTGATCTAATCCACCTCGTTTTCTGCAGCCAACCAACCGGCACCGCTCGCCGATCTCCTCGTGCCCGAGGCCTCCAAGCCACTCCACGCCGGCAACTAGCAGGACCGTCGCGTCCCTCTCCTCTGGTTCTTCCCGTGCTTCTTCTTTCCCGTGTCTCTCGCTCACATCTCTCTCTCTCATGTGCACAGGAACACCATGACCGTCACGCAGCCAGCCCGGGCGCTCGTGGATCGAGTGCTACCTCCAGCCCGCAGCCGCGCGGAGCTCCTCTATGCCCGAGCTGCACCAGGCCCCGAGCGACCTCGTTCCCCTACCGTCTCCGGCACCGCGCCCAAACCTGACCAACCACCCGAGCCGCCTCGAGCTCCCCTCGCCTCCACCTCATCGTTGCGCTTCCGTCCAACCGCCGGCGTCCCATCCTCGCCTCTGCTCCGAACAGGTGCACACGTATAGCCACCCCGCGCCCTCTCTCGATCGAGCCAAGTCGCCGCCCTGAAGCTTCCCCGCCACCCCGCCAAGTCCCTGGACTGCCTTCTCTCGCGCGCTGGTCAAGGATCCAGTCCGAATCGACCTCCCACGCCCAAGACCGCGTCGTCCCGCCTCTTGCAGACCTCCCCGTCGCCTGCTGGAGCCCCAACATCGCCACCATGTATCACGTCGGCCTTAACCCCTGTCTTCTACTTCGTCCTCGTTCAAGCTAAACAAGCGCACCGCGTTGACCGCTTCGTCAACCGGCCTCCTGTACCAGATCGCAAGGCCCAGCGGGCCTCCTCAACCAGCGGGCCTGCCCGGCCTCCTCCCACCGAACTGGGCCAGGCCCATGGTGAGCACCCTCCAGCCCTCTCCTGTGCACTGCTGGGCCAGCCAGTTTAGGCCCATGCATTTTTTTCCAGTCCAGCAAATTTCCAAATTTCCAGGAGTTTACAGATTTGCAGAAAAGTCCCTCTAGATCATGCATTTAGTTACTCACAATTGGTGCATCGGATTAAAATGATCTAAATATGTAAAATTCTTAGAATTTCATATAGTTTCATAAATTTCAACTTTCATACATGTTTAAAATGTTTAAACTTGTTGTTTGTTTAATTTTGTATAAATGACATGTTAAAATGATTTATTTCATAACTAAATAACAGTAGCTCCAAATTTAATAAACTTTATATGTAAATGGGGTAGAAAAATGCCTAGTTTAACATGGTTCACTCATCTTGGATGTTTAACAACTCTAAAACATGGTTTAGGGCAGAACAGTACCAACTTTAAAATATGCACATGAGGATTTTACCGGACTTGTCGCTTGTTATTCCGGCCTCATTTAAACTTGCCTAGATAGGTAGTTTTATTATGCTTCACCTCTTGCCATGTGTTTTTAACATTTAATATTGTTGGGTACATAAACGAGAGTGAACTAAATGATTGAATGTGGTGTTTTGTCAATATGCAACTCGTTGCATATTGAGCTCCACTTAATTTGCAGTATTATTTATGCACTTTGCCATGCCATGCCTCATTAAACCGGACATGCATCATACTTGATTGTGCATCATGCCATGCTTATGTGATGGTTGTTTACCATGATGTTTTCTCCTTTCCGGTGTTGCTTCTTCTTGTTAGTTCGGGTAACGTCGCTTTTGTGTGGATCCGTTTGACTACGTCCGTTTGTCTTCTTGATGGACTAGTTCTTCTTCCTTGCGGGATCTCAGGCAAGATGACCATACCCTCGATATCACTTCTATCTTTGCTTGCTAGTTGTTCGCTCTACCGCTATGTCACGCTACCTACCACCTGTTATATCATGCCTCCCATATGGCCATGTCAAGCCTCTAACCCTCCTTCCTAGAAAACCATTGTTTGGCTAAGTTACTGCTTTTGCTCAGCCCCTCTTATAGCGTTGTTAGTTGCAGGTGAAGCTAAAGTTTGTTCTAGGTTGGAACATGGATAAGTTGGGATATCACAATATATCTTATTTAATTAATGCATCTATATACTTGGTAAAGGGTGGAAGGCTCGGCCTTATACCTGGTGTTTTGTTCCACTCTTACCGCCCTAGTTTCCGTCATACTGGTGTTATGTTCCTTGATTTTGCGTTCCTTACGCGGTTAGGTGTTATGGTAACCCCTTGACAGTTCGCTTTGAATAGAACTCCTCCAGCAAGGCCCAACCTTGGTTTTACCATTTGCCTCACCACCACCTATACTTTTCCCTTGGGAGTTGGGACGGTCATCTTTATTTTAACCCCCCGGGCCAGTGCTTCTCTAAGTGTTGGTCTGAACTAGGCAGCCTGCGGGGCCACCTCGGGGCAACTTGAGGGCTCGTTTTACTCGTAGCTTGACCTATCCGGTGTGTCCTGAGAGGCGTAAAGCCATTGGTGAAGAGGTGGCCCAGCTCTTGGTGGCTGGGTTCATTGTTGAAGTTTTTCATCCTGAGTGGTTGAATAACCCAGTGCTGGTCCTTAAGAAGAATGGCGCTTGGCGTATGTGTGTGGATTACACGGATTTAAACAAGGCTTGTCCGGCTGATCCTTTTGCTCTCCCTCGTATTGATCAAATTATTGATGCTACGGCGGGTCGTGAGCGTTTGAGTTTTTTGGATGCTTATTCTGGTTATCATCATATCAAGATCACAATTAAAGACCAGGAGAAGACAACTTTTATCACTCCATTTGGAGCCTTCTGTTATGTGTCTATGCCTTTTGGGCTCGTTCATGTTTATGTGGATGATATTGTGGTAAAATCCAGAAAGAAGGAACCTTGATAAATGATTTGAAGGAGACCTTTGATAATCCCCGGGTTTATAAAATGATGCTTAATCCGGCCAAGTGTGTTTTTGGTGTGCCAACAGGCAAGCTCTTGTGTGTTCTGGTTTCTAACAGAGGCATTGAAGCTAACCCGGAGAAGATAAAAGCCATAACTTCTTTGGCTAAGCCGGCATGTATCAATGATGTTCAATGCTTGGCGGGTCGTATCGCGGGTCTAAGCCGATTCATAAGTCGGTTGGGAGTTAGGATGACAATGGGTCGGGTTTGGATCAGGTTGAACAATATCAAATCCATATCCATATCCATGAAGACAGTCTTTGCCCACCCATGAAAAAAATCTATGGGTGAAAAATTGTGTCCATGTCCAAACCCAATGGATATCCATATCCACTGGATATCCATTGGCTCCTCTCGAGGCATATAAATAAGACATAACACAATGTTAACATAAGCTCTTCCATTCTTCACCTCGTGGCAGGCTAGTCTTGACATATGGTAAACATCAACTTATGGTAAATCAACGTCCACTAACAACCTAAGATCATTTAGTATATTTTTCTAACAGATGAGAATGACGAGTCATTTAACAAGGAGATAAAAAATAAGGGGAGGGGCATTGGAGTATGTTACTAAGGGGATTGAGTGTCAACTAATAAAAGTTATGATGGGGATTGTGTAATTTCTTTTGCATATTTTAGATAACAAAGTGTAAAATTGCAGTGGGACATGTGATTGTGGGGTAGGGATAGCATATTTTTTCCCCATTAAGTCATACTATCGGGTTGGGTTTGGGTATACCCATGGGTACAAGATTATATCCATGCCCTACCCATGAGCAATCGGGTCGGGTTTGGGCGCCGCCCATGGACACAAAAGCATATCCAAACCCTATCCATTCGGATCAGATATCCATGGATATCCATGTCCATGGGTAAAATTGCCATCCTTAGTTGGGAGAGAAGGCTGTCCCTCTGTATCAGATGATGAAGAAGACATATAATTTTGTCTGGAGTGATGCCGCTAATGAAGCATTTGAGGACTTGAAGAGGCAGTTGGCTGAGCCGCCCGTTCTTGCTGCTCCTATTGATAAGGAGTCATTGCTGTTGTATGTGGCTGCTAATACTCGTGTTGTAAGTGTAGCTATTGTGGTGGAACGGAAGGAGGCAGGCAAGGAATATCCAGTTTAGAGGCCGGTTTACTACATCAGTGAGGTTCTCATTGAGTCCAAGCAGAGGTATCCGCACTGACAGAAACTTGCATATGGGGTGTTCATGGCTAGTCAGAAAGTTAAGCAGTATTTTTTAGGTCATCCCATCACTGTGGCTAGTTCTGCTCCCTTAGGGGATATTATTCAAAATAGAGAAGCCACGGGTCGGATAGCCAAGTGGGCCATTGAGCTTGCACCTCATGGTTTGAAGTATATGCCTCGCACGACTATCGAGTCTCAAGCACTGGTGGATTTCATCAATGACTGGAGAGAACTGTAGATGCCTGAAGAAAAGCCAGATAACACATATTAGACTATTCACTTTGATGGGTCCAGGCAATTGGAAGGCTCGGGAGCTGGAGTTGTGCTAGCTTCCCCTTGAGGTGATAAATTTTGTTATGTTCTCCGGTTGATGTTCCCTTGCACTAACAATGCAGCTGAATATGAGGCCTTGCTCCATGGTCTTCAGATGGCTAAGGACATGAACTTAAGCCGGGTGAGGTGCTTTGGCGACTCAGATTTGGTAGCTCAACAAGTTTCTGGTACTTGGGATTCTAAGGATCCACTCATGGCGGCTTATCGCCAAGAGGTTGATACTATTGCGGGTCACTTCAAGGGTTATCAGGTTGAGCATATAGATCGAAGGAAGAATGAGGCGGCCGATGCTTTAAGCCGGCTAGGCTCCCAGCGTAAGCCGGTGCCACCTAATACTTTTTTAGATATTTTGCATAACCCCTCAATCAAGTTGCCTACAGAAGAAGACCTTGCTATTCCTGACCCGGAAGCACAATTGGTGGCGGCTCTTCGTGTAATTCTTGATTGGAAAGTTCCATATTTGGCTTATATGACCCGGGGCGAGTTACCTGAGGATGTTACTTTGGCCAGGAAAATAACCCGGCGGTCCAAGTCAATGACCATTGTCAATGGAGAGCTACATCATAGCAGTGTCACAGGGGCGTTTCAACATTGTGTTTCACCCGAAGAAGACCATGAGATTCTGCGAGAGATTCATGAAGGAGATTGTGATCATCATGCCGGTTCTAGATCTCTTGTGGCTAAAGCTTTTCATCATGGATTTTATTGGCTGAAGCTCATGGTGATGCTGAAGACCTGGTCAGTAAGTGTGATGGATGTCAGAAATTTTCATGACGAGCCCATGTGTAGGCTCAAGAGTTGAGGATGATTCCAATTACTTGGCCGTTTGCAGTCTGGGGGCTTGATATGGTTGGACCATTCAAAAGTTCCAAGGATAAAAAACACACCTCCTAGTGGCAGTTGACAAACTTACAATGTGGGTTGAGGCAGAGCCGGTCAGCAAATGTGACACGGCAATGGCGGTTCAATTCGTTAAAAAGGTGATTTTCCATTTTGGCTTTCCCCACAGTATCATAACTGATAATGGCACTAATCTATCCAAGGGCGCTATGAAAGATTTTTTTTCAATGTGAGCATATCCGTCTTGACGTGTCATCAGTGGCTCACCCCCAATCTAATGGTCAATCCAAGAGAGCCAATCAAGAGATCCTGAGAGGCATCAAGCCCCGGCTTATGGTTCCCCTGCAGAGGACGCCGGGTTGTTGGGTGGAGGAGTTACCTTCCGTGTTATGGAGCATTAATACCACCCCAACAGATCTATGGGTTACACGCCTTTCTTCATGGTTTACGGAGCAGAGGCAGTTCTCCCTAGTGACATCCGTCATGACTTGCCCCGTGTGGCAGCTTATGTTGAAGCTGACAATGAAAAAGCACGTCAGGAAGCACTTGACCTGTTAGATGAGGAGCGTGACATCGCGGCGGCTCATTCGGCGATCTACCAGCAAGATCTGCATCGCTACCACAGCCGCCGGGTTAAGGCCAGAACTTTTCAAGAAGGTGATTTGGTGCTCCGGCTCATCCAGGATCAAACTAACGTGCACAAGTTATCCCCACCTTGGGAAGGACCTTTTGTGGTCAGTAAAAATCTGAACAACGGATCATGCTACCTTATCGACATTCGGGAACACAAGGATTCGAGTAAGTCGGAGGAGGAGACCCGCTGGCTGTGGAATATTGCTCATCTTCGGCCTTACTATACTTGAGCCACCAGCTCTTCCAATGTACATATTTCTGACAATGTATATATATATTGTATTTTTAATAAAGCCGGCATCCCTGAGAAAGCAGGGCCTCTACCGTTACATTTCCAAGAATAATGAGTCTTTGTTACTTACAACATGATCACTTGGGGGCTTCCTGTTCAAACATAGGTGTATTCACCAAAGAGAACATAGCATCACTACCCTTTTGATCCGGTGCAACGCCACGATTATGGTCACTTGGGGGCTTCCTGGTCGTATTCAAATCATAGTGTTACTACCCTCTTGACCGAATATGTCACTTGGGGGCTTCCTATTCAAACATAGGTGTATTCACCAAAGAGAACGTAGTGTTACTACCCACTTGATCTTGGTAATTCGGCTATCAAGCCAATATGATAATGTCATGAGAGCACAACTCTGGTTATCTTGGTAATTCGGCTACCAAGCCAATATGAAAATTCAGAAGAGCACAGCTCTGGTTATCCTGGTAACTCGGCTACCAAGCCAATATGATAAAGTCATAAGATCACAGCTCTGGTTACCTTGATAATTTGGCTACCAAGCCAATATGATAATTTCATGAGAGCACAGCTCTGATTACCTTGATAATTCGGCTACCAAGCCAATATGATAATTTCATGAGAGCACAACTCTAATTACCTTGGGATTTCGGCTATCAAACCAGTATTATAACTTCACATGAGCATAGATCTGACCTACTTGGCGGATTAATGACTGGGTTACATGGGCGAAAGAGAGTCTGATTGCATAGCACATCTCAAACATAGGTTTATGGTGACCCGGTAGCATATTATAGTATTAAGTACTTGGAATTATTCATCTTCTAAGTTTTGGGTTATCACTCGTGCTGCATTGGCATGATAAGCCAGAAGTTTTTATCACATCATATGATTATTGTCATGTGTTTGTGTGCAGGTACAATAAATAAATCTGAGACACACAGTAGGTGAAATTATAAAACATGTGTGGTAGATCTTCAACTTGACACACCAATAGTATCAAGAAGAAGAACACATGCACGATGGCATGGCAGATCAAGGGCTTAAATTAAAGCCAATTACAACGGCACCAGATGGCCCACAGGAATAACTAATTTAGCAATCTCACAGAAAACAGATGATAAGCCGGCCTCCGGCTTACGACTCTTGGCCTTGTTGTGCTAAAGATCGCGGTTCATCCAGCCCCGGTTCATCTACCTCCTCTTCACCCCATGGCTGGAAGTTAGTGGTTGACCAGTTGATTTCCAAACACTTTTGCCCTTATTTTGGACTCTAACTTGCATGATTTGAATGGAACTATCCCGGACTGATGCTGTTTTCAGCAGAATTACCATGGTGTTATTTATGTGCAAAAACAAAAGTTCTCGGAATGACCTGAAACTTCACGGAACAACTTTTCAAAAAATATAAAAAATCCTTGCAAAAGATGAAGGCCAGGGGGCCCACCACCTGTCCACGAGGGTGGGGGCGTGCCTGCCCCCCTAGGGCGCCCCCTACCTCGTGGGCCCCTTGGAGCTCCTCCGACCTCAACTCCAACTCTATATATTTGGTTTCGGGGAGAAAAAAATCAGAGAGAAGAATTCATAGTGTTTTTCGATACGGAGCCGCCGCCAAGCCCTAAAACCTCTCGGGAGGGCTGATCTGGAGTCTGTTCGGGGCTCCGGAGAGGGGAATCCGTCGCCATCATCATCATCAACCATCCTCCATCACCAATTTCATGATGCTCACCACCGTGCGTGAGTAATTCCATCGTAGGCTTGCTGGACGGTGATGGGTTGGATGGGATCTATCATGTAATCGAGTTAGTTTTGTTAGGGTTTGATCCCTAGTATCCACTATGTTTTGAGATTGATGTTGCTATGACTTTGCTATGCTTAATGCTTGTCACTAGGGCCCGAGTGCCATGATTTCAGATCTGAACCTATTATGTTTTCATCAATACATGAGAGTTCTTGATCCTATCTTGCAAGTCTATAGTCACCTATTATGTGTTACGATCCGTTAACCCCGAAGTGACAATAATCGGGATACTTATCGGTGATGACCGTAGTTTGAGGAGTTCATGTATTCACTATGTGTTAATGCTTTGTTCCGGTACTCTATTAAAAGGAGGCCTTAATATCCCTTAGTTTCCATAAGGACCCCGCTGCCACGGGAGGGTAGGACAAAAGATGTCATGCAAGTTCTTTTCCATAAGCACGTATGACTATATTCGGAATATATGCCTACATTACATTGATGAACTGGAGCTAGTTCTGTGTCACCCTAGGTTATGACTGTTACATGATGAACCACATCTGGCATAATTCTCCATCACCGATCCATTGCCTACGAGCTTTCCACATATTGTTCTTCGCTTATTTACTTTTCCGTTTCTATTGCTATCATCGCTACAAAATACCAAAAACATTACTTTTACTACTGTTACCTTTTGCTACCGTTACCACTACTATCATATTACTATGCTACTGAATACTTTGCTGCAGATACTAAGTTTCCAGGTGTGGTTGAATTGACAACTCAAGATAGATACGAACTCAAGAGGTTATTAGCTAAATGGAATAAGCAATCTCTAAATGCTAGGATGAAACCTGACCCTACTTTTGCTACTTCACCTATCTGTGTTACTAATAAGGATTATGAATTCTCTGTTGATCCTGATATAATTACTTTGGCTGAATTTGATCCTTTTCATGGCTATGAATCTGAAACTGTTGTGGCACATCTTACTAAATTAAATGATATAGCCACCCTGTTCACTACTGATGAGAGGACTCATTACTTTTATATCCTTAAAATATTTCCATTCTCATTAAAGGGTGATGCTAAGATATGGTTTAATTCTCTTGATCTTGGTTGTGTGTGTAGTCCCCAGGATATGATTTATTACTTCTCTGCTAAATATTTCCCTGCTCATAAGAAACAAGCTGCTTTAAGGGGTATATATAATTTTGTGCAAATTGAAGAAGAGAGTCTCCCACAAGCTTGGGGGAGGCTTCTCAAGTTACTTAATGCTTTTCCTGATCATCCTCTTAAGAAAAATGAAATACTTGATATCTTTTATAATGGACTAACCGATGCTTCCAGAGATTACCTGGATAGTTGTGCTGGTTCTGTTTTCAGGGAAAGAACACCGGATGAAGCTGAGATTCTATTGAATAATATGTTGACAAATGAAAATAATTGGACACCTCCGGATCCAATTCCTGAGCCTATTCCTAACCAACTCCGAATAAGAGGGGTATTCTATTTCTCAGTCCTGAAGATATGCAAGAGGCAAAGAAATCTATGAAAGAAAAGGGTATTAAAGCAGAAGATGTTAAGAATTTACCTCCTATTGAAGAAATAGATGGTCTTAATTTACTGCCTCTTGAAGAAACAGATAATCCAAATCCTTCCCCTATTGAAGAAACTCATGGTCTTGATAACCCGACACAGGTAGTAAAGGTAAATTCTCTCTATAGATATGATAAAGCCAAAGTCCCATTTACTAAGTTTGCTAGCCCATGCTTAGATGAGTTTGATAAATTTATGGCTAAGCAATAAGATTTTAATGCTTATTTTGGTAGACAATTGAAATACAATTCAAATATGCTTGAACACTTGGGTGATTATATGGCTAATGTCAAAGGTGAACTTAAACTTATTAGTAAACATGCTTGTATGGTTACCACTCAAGTAGAACAAGTACTTAAAGCTCAAAATGATTTGCTCAATGAATTGAATAGTAAGGATAATGATAACGCTGTTAGAGTTATGACTAGAGGTGCTAGAATGACTCAGGAACCTTTGTATCCTGAAGGCCACCCTGAGAGAATTGAGCAAGATTCTCATAGAAATAATGTGGATGCACCTAGTCCTTCTAAAAGGAAGAAAAAGAAAAATGATAGGACTTTGCATGCTTCTAGTGAACCTGTTATTGAAACACCTAAGAATCCAAATGATATTTCTATTTCTGATGCTGAAACACAATTTGGTAATGAACCTGAAACTAGTGATAATGTTAATGATAATGTTCATGATGATGCTCAACCTAGTAATGATAATGATATAGAAATTGAACCTGCTGTTGATCTTGATAACCCACAATCAAAGAATCAACGTTATGATAAGAAAGACTTTGTTGCTAGGAAACACGATAAAGAAAGAGAACCATGGGTTCAGAAACCCATGCCTTTTCCTCCCAAACCATCCAAGAAGAAGGATGATGAGGATTTTGAGCGCTTTGCTGAAATGATTAGACCTATCTTTTTGCGTATGCGATTAACTGATATGCTCAAAATGAATCCTTATGCTAAGTATATGAAAGATATTGTTACAAATAAAAGAAAGATACCGGAAGCTGAAATTTCCACCATGCTTGCTAATTATACTTTTAAGGGTGGAATACCAAAGAAACTTGGAGATCCTGATGTACCCACTATACCATGCTCCATTAAAAGAAACTATGTTAAAACTGCTTTATGTGATCTTGGAGCCGGTGTTAGTGTTATGCCTCTCTCTTTATATCGTAGACTTGATTTGAATAAGTTGACACCTACTGAAATATCTTTGCAAATGGCTGATAAATCAACTGCTATACCTGTCGGTATTTGTGAGGATGTACCTGTTGTAGTTGCAAACGTTACTATTTTAACATACTTTGTTATTCTTGATATTCCCGAGGACGATAGTATGTCTATTATTATTGGAAGACCCTTTTTGAATACTGCAGGGGTTGTTATTGATTGCACTAAAGGCAATGTCACTTTTCATGTTAATGGTAATGAGCATACGGTACACTTTCCAAGGAAACAACCTCAAGTTCATAGTATCAACTCTATTGGAAAAATCCCATCGATTATATTTGGAGGTTTTGAATTTCCTCTTCCTACTATCAAGAAGAAATATGATATTCTTATTATTGGGGATGTGCATATCCCCGTTGAGGTAACATAGTGTTATTTGAAATTTCTCTGGTTCCATGTTATTCGGAATGAGTTCGCTAACAAGACTTGATCAACCTTGTTAGTGGATTCCTTTTGATGATCATGAGATGGATGAAACTAGAAGGCACAACTCTCTGTACCCTCCTTTTAGTTTCTGTTATTTGTATTAAATAAAATAAAAATAGTATTTTTCTGTCTGTTATCTGATTATCCGTGCAATATAAAAATACCCCGAAAATAAAAGTTCTCCAAATGCCCTGAAATTTAAATATGATTTTTTTGGAATATTTGGCACTGAGAACACAGCAGGGGGGTCACCCACCTGCCCACGAGGGTGGAGGGAGCGCCCTACCCCCTAGGCGCGCCCCCCTGCCTCGTGGGCCCATGGTGGCCCTCCTCCACTTATTCCTGCACCCACACACTCCATCTTCCTCCCCCAAACACGAATATCCAGCTCAAACCCGACTCCAAGCTCATTTTGCTGCCATTTTCGATCTCCTTGCTCAAAGCACCTCTCACAAAACTGCTTGGGGAGATTGTTCCTTGGTATGTGACTCTTCCATTGGTCCAATTAATTTTTGTTCTAGTGCTTTATTCATTGCAAATTTTTGCTGCTTAGGTGACCCTGTTCTTGAGCTTGCATGTCAAATTTATATGGTTCCAAGTAGTTTTGATGCATGATGTAGGCCCTAGGCACTTGTAGGAGTAGTTGCTATCAATATTATTGAGTTTGGTTTACTTTTATTTTGAAGTTACTAAAAATTTTAGAATTTTTCAGAAAGTAATGAAGAGACTTTTGAGGGGCTCATCGAGTCGAAGCTCGAAGGAAAAGGCACAGAAGCTCAAGTATAATCTGCCTCGCACCGCAGAGGTTCAGTCGTGTGAATGGCCTTCCGATGATTTCTTGAGAGCAGCCGGGATTTATGAAGATTTTTATGAATTGGCTAAGAATGCAGGCCTCACCACTTTCCTCCACGACCAATGCGATCAGTATCTCTTACTCACAAATATCTTTGTGCAAAACTTTCATTTCCATTCTAGGAGCTCACCACCTACGGTGGAGTTTTATTTATATGATGAGCATAAGGAGATGTCACTTTATGATTTTTGTCGGGTTTGTTTGGTCCCTTTCGTGGGCACGACAGAGGAACCACATCGCAGCGATGTGGATGGGTTTATTGATATCATCACTGTAGGGGAAACGAGGAAGGTTTCCGATGCACGAATCACTAGCATACATTTTTCCCGTTTTACGCTATTTTGCATTATTTGTTAGTCGTTGCTTAATTGGTCGCGGAAACTATGGAAACCTTAGTGTTCCTGATATTATTATTTTGCTCCACGGTTTATTCAGTGATAACTCTGTTAGTATGGGCGGCATTATTGCTAAACGGGTAAGTCTGAACCGTACAAAGGGCCCCATCTTTGGAGGCATCTATGCTTCACGCCTAGCTGCACATTTTAATATACCTATTAGGCACTATGAGAAGGAAGAAAAAGTGATGCCTCGTGTTTATTTAGATTATAAGAGTATGGTAGCACATGATTTTATTGTTAAGAATAGGGAACGAGAGCTTAAATAAAAATTGTTCTTTGATAAACATCATCCTGAGACTATTACCCTGCCTGCTCCTTCCTTGTTTGATTTATCTGCAGGCCAGTACCTTGTTCCGTTAGAGGCTATTCACGCCTATTGAAACCCTACATCGGCCACAGTGCCAGAGCCGGAACCACAAGTTGATCCTCCACGACATTCCAATTACCAGTGGGATCCGGAGATGATTGCCAACCAGTGGCAATCGGAGTCTTTTTCTTCTCAGTACGACCCCAACTTTTACTGTGGATATCATCTAGGCCAACTGTGGCCATAGACCAACTTAGGCCAAAATCCTAAGCTCGGGGAGTGCATATTTCTCACTGACATTACATTTATGTTCACACACTCATTGCTAGATGTCGGTGCTCATAGTTTTTCATTGTATCACCCATGCTAGTTTATTTTCCTTTTATGATTTCTTCATGTGTGTTTGATAAACCTTAAGAAAAACCCAAAAAAATTAGTTGTAGCTTTTAATTAGTTTACTTTACATGCTTGTAGTAGTAATTAAAAAGAAAACCCAAAAAGATTTCATGTTCTTATTTTACTTGTTGGGAGCTCTCATGTGTAAATAATTTTATTCCTTTTCTTTTCTTTGGGGGTCGATAAGAGAAGGCCATAATTAAATTTTTGAAGTGGCTCTTATATGCATTATTGTTGATCTGTCAAAAGAGCCCATATTGCCTTGTCTTCTCCTGTTTATTGAATGCTTATAGATTCCAGCTTAGTCCAATGCACGTGCACTATTATTATTATTCACATCGTTCGGTCGTGCAAGTGAAAGGCAATTATGACGATATATGATGGACTGACTGAGATGAGAAAAGCTGGTATGAACTCGACCTCTTTTGTTTTTGTAAATATGATTAGTTCATCGTTCCTGATTCAGCCTATTATGAATAAAAATGTTTGCAATGACAACTAGAGATCATAGTGCTTATGCCATGCTTGATTAGCTATGAGTTATAATGGTTTACCTTGCGTGCCAACATGCTATTAAAATGGTTGTGATGTGGTATGATAGGGTGGTATCCTCCTCTGAATGATTTAAGTGACTTGACTTGGCGCATGTTCACGCATGTAGTTGAAACAAAATCAACATAGCCTTCACGATGTTTATGTTCATGGTGGATTATATCCTACTCATGCTTGCATTTGGTGTTGATTAATTTTAATGCATGTTCATGACTGTTGTCGCTCTCTAGCTAGTCGCTTCCTAGTCTTTTGCTAGCCTTCACCTGTACTAAGCGGGAATACTGCTTGTGCACCCAATCCCTTAAACCCCAAAGTTATTCCACATGAGTCCACTATACCTACCTATATACGGTATCTACCTGCCGTTCCAAGTAAATTTGTATGTGCCAAACTCTAAACCTTCAAATAAATATCCTGTTTTGTATGCTCGAATAGCTCATGTATCAACTAGGGCTATCTGTATCTTCCATGTTTGGCGGGTTATTCTCAAGAGGAGTGGACTCCGCTCCTCACTCACGAGAAAGTGGCTGGTCACCGGGATGCCCAGTCCCATGCTTTATGCAAACTAAATCAAAATAATTGCAAACAAAACTCCCCCTGGGACTCTTGTTAGTTGGAGGCACTCGTTGTTTCGAGCAAGCCATGGATTGATGCTTGTTCATGGAAGGGGGAGTATAAACTTTACCATTCTATTTGGGAATCGCCTATAATGTGTGTAGCATGGAAGATATTGCCATCTCTTGGTTGTTATGTTGACAATGAAAGTATACCGCTCAATATATTATTCATCTCTATTTCAAAACCGAGATCTGGCACCTCTACAAATCCCTGCTTCCCTCTGCGAAGGGCCTATCTATTTACTTTTATGCTGAGTCATCATCCTCTTATTAAGAAGCACCAGTTGGAGAGCACCGATGTCATTTGCATTCATTACTGTTAGTTTACGTTGAGTATGACTTGACTGGATCTCTTTTACCATGAATTACAATGTCTAGTCAATCCTTGATCTTTAAAGGTGCTCTGCATTTATGTTTTGTGGTCTCAGAAAGATAACATCTTGTTATATCATATTATGATTGTTTTGAGAAAGTGTTGTCATCCGAGATTTTTATTATTGCTAGCTAGTTGATTATGCCATTGATATGAGTAAACTTGAGACCTAAGCGTTATTGTGAATGTGGTTAGTTATAATCTTTGCTGAAAACTTGAATGCTGGCTTTACATATTTACAACAACAAGAGCAAACAGAGTTTGTCAAAGTTTTTCTTTATCACTTTCAGTTTATCAACTGTATTACTTGAGGACAAGTAAAGGTTTAAGCTTGAGGGAGTTGATACGTTTCCGTCGTATCTACTTATCCGAACACTTTTGCCCTTGTTTTGGACTCTAACTTGCATGATTTGAATGGAACTAACCCGGACTGACGCTATTTTCAGCAAAATTACCATGGTGTTATTTATGTGTAGAAACAAAAGTTCTCGGAATGACCTGAAACTTCACGGAACAACTTTTCGGAAAATATAAAAAATCCTTGCAAAAGATGAAGGCCAGGGGGCCCACCACCTGTCCACAAGGGTGAGGGGCGCGCCTGCCCCCTTAGGGCGCGCCCCCTACCTCGTGGGCCCCCTGGAGCTCCTCCGACCTCAACTCCAACTCTATATATTTGGTTTCGGGGAGAAAAAAATCAGAGAGAAGAATTCATCACGTTTTACGATATGGAGCCGCCGCCAAGCCCTAAAACCTCTCGGGAGGGCTGATCTGGAGTCCGTTCGGGGCTCCGAAGAGGGGAATCCGTCGCCATCGTCATCATCAACCATCCTCCATCACCAATTTCATGATGCTCACCGCCATGCGTGAGTAATTCCATCGTAGACTTGCTGGACGGTGATGGTTTGGATGGGATCTATCATGTAATCGAGTTAGTTTTGTTAGGGTTTGATCCCTAGTATCCACTATGTTTTGAGATTGATGTTGCTATGACTTTGCTGCTTAATGCTTGTCACTAGGGCCCGAGTGCCATGATTTCAGATCTGAACCTATTATGTTTTCATCAATATATGAGAGTTCTTGATCCTATCTTGCAAGTCTATAGTCACCTATTATGTGTTATGATCTGTTAACCCTGAAGTGACAATAATCGGGATACTTACCAGTGATGACCGTAGTTTGAGGAGTTCATGTATTCACTATGTGTTAATGCTTTGTTCCGGTACTCTATTAAAAGGAGGCCTTAATATCCCTTAGTTTCCGTAAGGACCCCACTGCCACGGGAGGGTAGGACAAAAGATGTCATGCAAGTTCTTTTCGATAAGCATGTATGACTATATTCGGAATATATGTCTACATTACATTGATGAACTGGAGCTATTTCTGTGTCACCGTAGGTTATGACTATTACATGATGAACCGCATCCTGCATAATTCTCCATCACCGATCCATTGCCTACGAGCTTTCCACATATTGTTCTTCGCTTATTTACTTTTCCGTTGCTATTGCTATCATCACTACAAAATACCAAAAACATTACTTTAACTATTGTTACCTTTTGCTACCGTTACCACTACTATCATATTACTTTGCTACTGAATACTTTGCTGCAGATACTAAGTTTCCAGGTGTGGTTGAATTGACAACTCAGCTGCTAATACTTGAGAATATTCTTTGGCTCCCCTTGTGTCGAATCAATAAATTTGGGTTGAATACTTTACCCTCAAAAACTGTTGCGATCCCCTATACTTGTGGGTTATCACCAATCGATCCCCATTAATGCTCTGAAGACAGCTTCATCACTTATAAGTGTGGATGGATCAACATCAGGGGCATAAGTATGCTTAAGGATCGGAGGAGTCAGGTCCGGAGCATCATGAGTCGGCGCCTTCACTTTCTTATTATTGGCATCATAAACTGGCTGATAATGGGTCATATCAGTTTCTTCAGCCAGTTTGCTAGCCAAATTACGCATTTCTCTAGTAAGAGCGGCGAAGTCGTCTGATGTAAAGGGTGATCCATCTTCTTTTATGCTCGGGCAGCCGTTGGCTAAGTCTGCCGACTCAAGATGGACTAGCCACGCTTTGGCATGGGTTAGTGCAGTAAGGGCACCGGCTCTGGCAGCTGATTTTTCAATTCCCCAATCCGTGCAGGCAGCATCGATAGTTTTTCCAACATATCCTAGATAAGGGTTGGAGCCGGTTTGTTGTGAGCGGTTGTGCAGATAGCTAGTTGTGCGCCAGTATAGAGTTTCTCTATGAGTGTATAAGCAGCCTTCAGCTTCATCCGCATATCTGAGCCCAGATGGCTAACCCGGGATCCTGTAGTATTAAGGATGTTGGTAAGCTGGGAGCATGATGGATAAGCAAATGCTCAAAGAGTAAGAGGAAATTATTTTACCAAAGACAGCAGCAGTCATGGCATTAATTTGTTGTTTTAAGCCAGGAAGCTCTGAAGATACCGGTTCAAGGGCTGCTTTCGCATCTTCAGCCCTCTTCAGCAGAGCTGCTTTATCTGTTTCCCAACCTGTTTGTTCCGCCTTGAAGCTTTCCTTCACTTTTTCCATGGTTGCTAAGGCACTAGTCAGCTCATCCTTGGCCTTGGAGGTTTCTGCTTGCTGAGACTTGATATTTTCTTGGAAGTCGGCGACTTGGGATTCTGTGCTGCTAAGCTCGGTATGTAAAAGGTAAACAGTAAATAAGATGGCAAAGGAATTATTTGAAGTCCCAAGCACAATACAAGTATTACACTTGGCACTTGGGGGGCTAATGTCTATTGCTTCTTCAAACATTGGGGAGTCCCAAGTACAATACAAGTATTACACTTGGTAGTTGAGGGCTAATGCTTGTTGCTCTTTAAACATGGCTTTATTTGCTGGCCTGGGTAAATAAGGATGATCCGGTTTACAAAGACTATGACTGGAGTTATGGATTTCTATAAGATGTATTAGTCTCAGCTTAACATATTTGTTAAGCCGTCCCTTGGGGGCTACGGATGCAATGTTGATTCTTGCTTGGTTAAGAAGTCCCGGCTCAACATATTTATTAAGCCGGCCCTTGGGGGCTACAAGGAGTGGATCAATGCAACTATTGGAGTTTACAGCACATGCTATTCTATCATGTTCAATCAACTTGGCGGCTAAGGGGAAGGATATTCATGTAACAAGAAATTATAGTGTTTACCTCATAGAGCTCCTTCATCAGATTCACTAAGCCGGCTTCAAACTCACGACTTGTGTACAGACGGTTCAAAAAACCATAATGAAGATCTTGAGCGCTGAAATGAGCATAATTCTCCAAGTCTGTTTTCCACTTGCCTTTGTCTTCAACAACAATTTCCTCCTTAGCGTTGTGCTTGGATAAGACGTTAGGTTAACCCGGAGCTGTGAATCCAACACCGGTGACAACAACATCATCAATCTTCTCCTCGGAAGGTTTGATTGGGCTTGGCGGCTTAGAGGTAGTCGGTTCAACATCCACATGGTCCATGGAAGCTTCACGATCTTCCGGAGGAGAGTTATCTATTGTGGCTTCTGCAGTTTGTTGAGGATGAGGAGACTCTGGTTGCTTCTCCGGTTCAGACAGATTAATATCATCGGCCGGCTTAGTTAGCCTGGCATTCTTGCTGGGCTTAGCTTGGCCCCTGAGAAATAAAAAGTAAAAGGAAGTCAAGGTGATGATCAAGCATAAGGTTGGATTTATTGAAAATGATCTTACCCAGGTACGGTCTTGAAAGCTGGAATTTGTGTTCCTGTTGACTCACCAGAGGAGGAATGAGAAATCCCCTGATAGTTTGAATCAGACGGGTTAAGAGGTTGCCGAAAATAACCTGCCTTGGGGTAAAGTATGTCAGAAATATGTAAGACCTCTGGACGGCATTTTCGAATAGTAGTGTTTGGTAAACTGGCAGAAGTAATCACATTGCCGCTATGCCGGGTCGTGCGGCGACCTTCATGTTGTTGTTTCTTCAAAAGAAAGTTTGGATCCAAGTGAGCTAGAGGGTGAGAAAAGCTTACTTTCAGGCTTGCTTGTCGGGTTTTTGGTGTTGGCAGAGGTTCTGAGCCGGAAGAAATAATAATTACCTCTGCGTCACCTGCACGGCTAGCTTCTACGTCGTCCTGGCAACAATCATTGTCAATGAGATGAATAAAAAAGGATCCAAGAGAATCAAGTTCTACCTCTGACTCATGATCATCATCATCAATGTTTAAATCGGCGGACTCGGGGTCTTCTTCTTGGTGGGCTTCTTGTGAGCCTTGGTTTTCACACGAGTCGGCTTGGCCGGTTTATCCTGTGTTCTCCTCTTCCAAAATGGATCATCTTCCTGTGAAGATTGAGCATATTATAAGTAGATATCAAAAGATATGGATTAAGCATAAGAGGGGAAATTCTTATAGCTGGCGACCGGTTGAAGGAACAGAACGGACTAAGTCCGGTTTTGCTGCACTCTTTCACAGATTCATTCAACAGCTTCTTCATGGCTTCAGTGACTTCCGCATCAGATAGTTGAATGTTACAATGGAATTGAGGATGGTTTACATCACCAGTATATTCACACATTAAGCCGAGGCGATGGCTTAACAGCAAAATACTCCAAGATATCCAGCACCGGGAAAAGTCGACGCCAGTTAAGCCGTTGGACATAAAGGCTCTGAGCTTTGAAAAGGCTGGTGAGCATTTGGCCCTTTCCCTCGAGTTGAGCCCTTGGGGGAGCAGATGAGTGTTGCTAAGTCGGTGTTCGCGGTAACCCGGCAGAGGGTTTTCACCATCTGGAGATGTATCTTGACAATAAAACCAAGTTTGGTTCCAGTCTTTGGGGTGACTATGCAGTTTAGCATGGGGAAAGTTGGCGTCCTTCCTCTTCTGAATGGAGACTCCACCAAGTTCTTGACACGGCCCGTCAACGAATTCTATTTGACGGTTCAAATAATAGAATTCCCTGAACAAGTCAACTGTAGGCCTGTCGACGAATTCCTTGAAGATATGCTTCGCAAAATACTTGGAAGTTGCAAATGTTGGACATGGAGATGGGTTCGATGTCTTGAGGGTGAAGTTGAAGGAAATACAACACATGACAAAAAAAATTTGAGCCGGGTGGACTGAATCGTCGACCCAAGTGATCAGCGAAAACAATTATTTCTCCATGTTTGGGTTGAGGAGGAACTTCCCCACCACGAACTCTCCAATCGATGATTTATTTTTTGGCTAAGGAGCCAGTGGCAACCAAATTGTTCAAATCTTCCTCGGTAACCCGGGATTTGACCCAATTGCAAGACATGTATGTCTTAGCCATCTTATCAATGATCTGAAAGAAAGGTTTTGTCGGTTCAGTATTACATGATTAAGCCGGTTTATGGTTAACAGGGAAACAATAAGGAAGCATGCATAGGCGTTAAGTCGGAGATTGACATTATGGAGTTACATGAAACTATTGACGGCTTAAAAGGGGACTAATGATACCTGGCAGGTTACTATTTCTGAGTTAAGCCGCCCATACAAATGTTGAAAGGACAGATCTAGGGATGAAAAATATGAAGTGCTGAGAAAAACAGGTTTTGCAGATTGATGATATGATTTCGGATCTATCGCATTCCAGTCAATACAAAAATATTCCGACCTAAAATATTAGTGTTTGAGCATTCCATGGTCCAGATTCGTTTTCTAATACAGAGGAAATATTCTAAACAGTAAGAGGGATTGCTACGACTACCACGGTGTAGGAGGAGTACCAAGTGCGAATCAAAAATCCTACAGCCAAGAACAAGGACGACCTTCGATGAACTGCATTGAAACCCTAACAGATCTATTAGGAGAGGAAGAAGAATAACTAACCAGGGTTGTTGAGCGACAGAGGTGCACGGATGAGATATGGTCCGAACAGGTTGATGCAACGGCCGTTGTCGGAGAAAAGCCGAAGGTTGACGGTGGTGGAGCTCGTGTGCTAGGGCGTCGCGAGGAAGAAGACAAGACGAAGAGGCACGGGGGGGGGGAGTGAAAGAGACTCCCGACCCTATTTACAAGGCAAATGGATAAGTGACAAGCGCGGGAATCAAGGAGGCCAAAAACGGATATGTGACAGTGCAGATGCCTCGATTTTTGGAGATTCATTAAAAATGAGGAGATACATTAAAGATTTTTGCTTTGTGTAAAATTAATGACAGGTGACGTCACGGTGGGTTACCATGATCCCAGAGGATGACGTCATGGCGAGTTACAAATTTTCACGAAGGGAATGAAGAAGGAATTTTTCAAAGTGTTGAAGATTGATGTGAACAAGTTCAAATCAACCTGGAGCCTAATGTTGGGGATATAGCTATTGAGTTAACCCGCCCAAGAGGGGCCGGGTTATACTTATGGCGACTCACAAGACAAAGCCCATGAAGGAATCGGAGATGGCGGTTCATGAGGATGACTTATGAAGAGCCCAAGGCCCAAAGGCGGCTTCAGGCCCATAGGTGTAAACCGCCGTATGCGTATGACTTGTATTATAAGGCAATTGTAATTAAGTCACCAGGCCGGGCACGTTTATGAGCCAGCCGGGACTCTATAAGCCATCGGGCATCAACCTGAGTATATAAAGGGACGACCCGGCGGCGACTTAGGGCAAGAAAAGGAGAGACCAAAATCTAGGTCAAGCGGGTTCGCTCCCTGGTAATCGATACTTAAGCAATACCACCCCAACTGGAGTAGGCCTTTACCTTCACCGCAAGGGGCCGAACCAATATAAATTCCTGTGTCCTTTGTCCTGTTTAACCCCTTTAAGCTAACCTAGTGCGATGGCTCCATGACTAAGTCCTCACATTAGGACATCTGCCGTGACAATTCCAGGGCAGGGGTACTCTTCTCCAATATTTTATCCGCGTTCTAAAAGAGAAACAAACAAACACATCATAGGTTTACCATGTTGTATACGAAACTCATTTTGGTAAACCAGTTCAGTAGTAAGGTGGACAGGATAACAGCATGAAACAAACATATATCTATGTAGTATGGTCACTGTATGGTCTATATCATTCTAGTTTATGTTGCCAAATCAAGATAGAGACAGTTCGAATCATATCTATTTAAGACAAAGCAACATAGACAGAATATAAGTGTGGGAAACTACACAACAATAACAACACTTGTAATGTGCATGGCATGAGAACATAACTGTTTATTCAATTGAAACTGAAATCAACATAGAGCAAGTTACAACAGCAAACACGTTAAAGAAACAGGTTTAAAACACACCTGTTGCGCCATTGGAGTTTCAATTACATCCTTCAAATTTGAAATTAGTTGGTATGGGTAAATACAGTGATGCAAGAGAAAAGTAGTATGAACCATAGCTACGGAACCTGACCTGCGAACAATTCTTCTTCTGTTTTAAGCGTTGACTTGGGGTTCGGAGTGGTGGTCCTCATGCTTTGGGCACTGCATTTGCCTTACTAACTGCTCGTGTTTGGGTGCTCTGTGGTGGAGACCGTGTTGTGTCAACTGGAACTGGGTTACTATCTACTGGGGTTGGGGTTAGAAGGGGTGTAGCTGGTTCTCTGTCCAACTGGGTAGGGGTACAATCTGCGTGAGTCTGGGTTATGTGTGGCGGGGCTGGTTCTTGGGCTAGTACAACCGTGGTTCTATCTGCATCGATAGGTAGCACGATCTTTTCTGAAGACCGTGTTTTTACTCCCACATATACTGCCGTCACCCCCTCCAATTGAAATGGCTGATAAACGAGAAAAGTAATTGAATGTACAGACATTTCAAGATAGACCGGTGCAATGGATAGTAGGGAAGAAAACAGGGCATGAAATAATTCACATTTATGTTTTCTAACCAAACAGAATAGCATGACATAATTTCACATATATGATGGCTAATTAAACAGGATAGCATGACACAATTTCACATGTATGATGGCTAACTAAACAGGATAGAATGACATACTTCAAAATATGATGACTACGTAAACAGGATGAAATGATATAACTATACGATGTGTCTATTAAAGTGGTTGGCATGCCATAAATCACAAACATGCTGTCGATGGAAACATGATGGCATGATATAATTCACGGATAGAATGACATAATTCAAAATATGATGACTATGTAAACATGATGAGATGATATAACTATATTATGTCTTTAGAAAATGGGTTGGCATGCCATAATTCTGATACATGCTATCTATGTAAACTTCATGGCATGATATAATTCAAATATATGATTTATATACTGAGCAAGTGAGCAGAGGGCAATCACATATATGATGTGTCAACTAAGGAGATGGCATTCAATATTGTGTATATGATATAAAAACTAAGCATTGCAATACAACATATGCATGATATGAGTAATATAACCCTGCCAAGTTTGAGCATACACCTCAGGGTGATAATAGGACTGGTCACTTGCCTCTAAATCCTCCTCTGAAGAGCTATCTGTAACCAGCAAGATATCTGCTTCAGCAGGTAGCACTGTATGCTCTGAAGACCTTGTTTTCACTCCAGATTTCTCCATCACCAATTCAAATGGCCGATGCACAGGAAGAGCAGTTGAATATACAAACATTGTTGACAAATGCAACGAGAAATACAAAAAAGGATGGCATGATATAATTCACATATATGACGCTTGGCTAAACAACATGGCATTGCATAATTCACATATATAATGCCTTGCAACAAGATAGCATTGCATAATTCACGTATATAATGTCTTGCAACAAGATGGCATTACATAAGTCACATATATGGTAATTAGACAATAAACAAGCGGCATTCACACAAAGCATGACTAAACTAAACAAATGACATAGCAATGCAAGATACCGTACACACGATATGAGCAACATAACCCTACCAAGTTAGAGCATGCACCTCGGGGGGGGGGGGATAGGATTGATCATCTGTCTTTGAATCCTCCTTTGAGAAGCTATCCATAACAAGCAAGACATGCGCTTCGTCAGATAGCATTGTCTGCACTGAAGACCTTGTTTCCACTCCATATTTTTCCATGACCGTGCCGAATGGCTTATGCACAGGAAGGGTAATTGAATGTATTAAAATTGTTGACAAACTTAACACGTAATATAAAAAATGATGGCACGATATAATTCACATATAAGATGAATGGCTAACCAGGGTGGCATTGCAAAATTCACATACATGATGCCTGGCTAAACAAGATGGCATTGCATGATTCACATATATGATGAAGAAACTAAATAGATGGCATTCACACAAAGCATGTCTAAACTAAGCAGATGACATATTTGATGTATAAAGGTAGCAATGCAAGGCACCATATGCATGATATTACCAACATCAGCATGCCAAGTTAGAGCGAATACCTCAGGGGGTAAATAGGAGTGGTCTTCTCCTTCTAAATCCCCCTCAAAACAGTTATCTTCCTCTTGATTACAATCTGAAATGGGTGGAGGGGGGCTGCCTTCGCGCCCACCATAGAGCGATGTCTGCATGAAATTTTATTGCCACGCAAGGCTCGTCTCTTTTGCTCTACATGTTCAGTTCCATTGTGTACAATAAATGACATGCATAGGAATAAAACATAGTGAGATTATCTAAGGAGTGCATGCACAAATCTAGAGTAATGGTAGAAAACTGTGGATAGACCCAGAACCAATGATAGTAGGCAGATAATAGCTTTAGTTAAAAATACAGATAATGGCTCCTTTAATGTTTGTTTGCACCCAACATGAAACTCATAGTAGACACCCGAGATTAACCAGATAGTAGACAGATTGTACTGATTGTTGACCCAATATGTACCCCTCAACCATTTTAAAAACTCAAGTTTCAGCATTAGTTTGGACCTGACTCGGAGTCTAATAGGTGAACACGACAATAAAGTAGCATGTCATCATATTAAGCCATGCATAACATAAGCAGACACAGAAGAGTGCGACCTCTCTTGCAGACCTGTGTTGTCCTCATGGTCATATGCTCAGTTGATGATGGTAATGTAGTTGTCATGGCTGTCGGCGGCGGGGAAGAAGATCTGAGGCGGCGAAAGACGGTCTAGAGAGCGGATCCCTACTGTGGTGAACCCTTCCATCGTTGGAGCAGCTGAGCTGGGGTGGAACACAGCGCAGCAGGAACAGGACAAACCACACAAGGTTTTCTCTGACACATATCTGTAACAGAAGTAACTGTGTAAGGGCTTGTTTGAATTTCAGGATTCTAACAATGCAGGGATAGGAAATAGACAAGAATAGGATAGGAATGCACGTGCAAAACAGAGAATTTAAAATCACAGGATTTCTGCCAATTTGGGTGTTTGGTTCACAAGAATTGGAAGATCATAGGATGCAAAGAAGCATGATGAGATTAAGTCAAACCACAAGAAATGTATGGTTATAATGCAATTATGCTACTATCTCTTAGTCTTGTGCTTCATGAATAGGAATTTGAAAAGGAGGACAAGTGGTAATTAAAATTCCTACGGTTTTTCTTTCAAGGAGACACTAAAGGAACAAATCCTACAGTTTTCCTTTGCTCCATTCCTTTGAACCAAATGCATGAATAGTAGTACCATAGGAAAATTTCCAATTCCTATGTTTTTCCTTCACTTTTCCTTTCAAGCACTTGTGATTCTAGTAGGCAGGCTTGAGCAAGGAAAAACCTACACTCAAAAAATGTTTTGTGATACTTCTACTACTTTGGACCCAGGACACTCCCTACTAGCTCAACTCTGAGGCCCATCGACAAATGCACAACTCAAACATGCATAGATAAATAATGATGGCATTCAAGGGAGTCCATCACGGATAGCTAAGTTGCCTGGTACCTCACAGCTTGTCATATAGTAGGATAAAATAATCGTATTTCACGTTACTACGTGTGCTCAGTGGACAATATATATAACATGTAGAGTAAAAAAAGAGATGCAACAAGTGTACAACCTCTTTGGCGAAGCCATGTCGATCTCAGCGTGATTGGGTTGGTCAGTGAGGATGCTCCGACTGACTAGGCTGTCGAAGGAGGGGAAGAAGATCTTAGGCGTCTGGAGATGGAGCTTGGGGTACTGCTCCTCTGTGATGGAGGGTTTCATAATTGGAGCAGCTCCGGTGAGTTGTACGACGCCGAGGCTGAAGCAGGACAAGAGAGACCACGTTAACTTGAGTGGAATTCTAATAGCATCTCCGATAGATGACATAAAATACATAACCACAAACTGCTATATGTAAAATACATCAGCCGCTCATCTCTGAGCTTAACTGTCGAAACTAAATTTAACTGTCAAAACTAAACTTAACTGTCGAAACTGAATTTTGCTGTCAAAACTGAATTTTACTGTCGAAACTGAACGCACTAGTAGTAGAAAAGCAGTAGCAGCAGCACATGCGACAGCCAGGGCAGCTGGTCGTGTAGTAGTTCATCTCCAACCTCCACCCCCTGAGCCGTCAGACACCACCGGCCAAACCTCCGCCCCCGCAGCCCGCGGTGCGCCTCCCCGCCTGCCCCGAAACCACTCCCCACCGCTAGTCCACCGCCGCCCCGGCCATCCCTCTAGCCCCCCCTCTTGCCGAGCTTTTTCTCTGGCGATCCCCACACCACCGACCCAGCACCGCGACGACTACCGCCCCCACCCTAAACCCTAAGATAGATAGTGGGGTACCTCTCCGGCGAGCCCCCTCCCCACTGCGGTTCGTTCTTCCTTAACTCCTACGAGCCCCCCCCCCCTAAAAGTTGACTGACCCAAAAGTTGATTCGGTCGACTGAAGTGTAGCCAAATCGGAGCAGCATCGCAAGCAAGAGCAAGAGCGAGAGCAACAACGCGAGCAAGAGCAAGAGCAATAGCAATAGCAAGAGCAGACCAGGCAGGGGACGGAGAGCAAGAGCAGAGCAGCAGCGCGAATGAGAGCTAAAGCAGCAGCAGCTCCTACTATTGTGGACGTCTCCACCGAGGGAGTTACACTGCGGAGGAAGTGGCCGGCAACACCGTCGTGCATGGAGTTGCGCCATGCCGGCTCAGGACCGAGCGCCGGCAGCACCGTGAGATCGAATCAAGAACAAAATTCGGCGATTAGCGTACAACCTCTTTGGTGGTGCCGATTAGGCCTCAGCTTCATCCGAGGAAACGGTGATGATGATGCTCTTCCAGTGGTGCAGGTGAAGATGGCGGTGTGAGAATGGAGGTGGCGCAAAAGATGAGGGGAACGTTAGGGCGGCTCCTTGGAGGTGGAGGATGAGGTGGCTGAACCGGCGGGACGATGAGATCGACGACGGATCCTCATCTGGTACGGTGGATGAGGGACGTCGAGGTGTTGTTGTGGACGGCGTCATCGGGGAAGAGGCTCCGGCTAGGTGGCGGACGGAGGAGGGTGTGGGGCTTCACAGGTTTTCGTGGCCTCGGTGTACGAATGGTGGGCGGATGGTATGGGAGTGGGAAACCATGTCTTAGGGACACGCTTGTCCGAAATGTGGGGTAATTTACTAAAGTACCCCCACCAATTTGAGCTAGGCGGTTCTTTTGGTTCAGGGGTATCACGGGCATTTTGCATGTCGGGATTTCGCAAGAGGTGGGAGTTTTCATGCGCGTTGTAATTTTGGGATAGCAAGGCGCGGGTTGAGATGGAGGGAGTTTTTGGAGCACAACGAAACAAAGATATATCTCAAATATTTCGGGGTAACAAGGCGCGGGTTGAAGAGGCGGGAGTTTCGCAGCACGATAGGCAGAGATGCTAGCTTGAAATTTCAGGAGAACAAGCTTAACGTGTACCCAAAAAAAGACAACTCGCACCTCGTCACTAGAGAGAGCCATGTCCCGTTTTACTATATTACTAGAAATGCATTCAAATACAACAAAAAAACTTAAAAAAAATTGTGACAACAAACATAATGTGTACAGTACCAAAACAATTTGCACTTCCCTCAACAATAAAAAACAATGTGTGTTGTCTAGCATATGGACTAAATTTGAGTACATTTTCCCTGTTTGAATGGGATTGTACTCGGGTTAGTTATACAACCATCTAAATATTATCTTCACAACACATGACATGAATATAGGAGAAGTAAATTCCTATATAAATACGAACTACATGTACATACGATCTCAAATTCAAATATATGTATCCATTTTATGTTGAATTCAAACCATAATACATGTATGCTCTAGCTAGATGTTTGGAATCTAAACCTTGTATGATACTACGTACAATGTGTTTAACACACGCACAACACACACACACACAAACACCATTTAGACTAGTAAGGTACATGTGCATTGCACGAATGAGATTTGGCAACCAAATTATGAATAAATACCACATTATAACATGTAAGCTTTGAGTCATATATGCATGATGTAGATGTTCGTTTAATTCTTATAGTTCATTTCATTCAAAATCATCTAGTTTTTATAAGAAAGCTAATCTATTTTAAGATTCATGGAATTGTACGTTGTAAAGCATAAAGTAAAAACAAATAATGGCAAATCATGTAGAAAAACATTTGGACAATTCTGATACGGAAGATTCTAGAACAAAGAAGAAGTGCTTCTGTTTTGAGGTTTGTGCATTATGCTTAAGTTCAACCATGGAGTCTTCTAGATTGTACATGTGGCAAAATCTGGTGGAATCTAGATGGTATCCAGCGACCAGTAGTGCTCAAATTTGCCATCTCTGCACCATCGGATTGGCTTCATCCAACGACCAACTTTCAAAGTTAAAATTATCCGCACACTATATAAAAATATAAATATAATATATAGGGGTATAGATATAGATATGTGATGTGAAAGCCACCCATCATCTCCAATTATAATAGTGTGTCCATGCACGGATGCAATGTGGCCAAACGATGTCTGCCATCAGCATCTCAAATTCAAATCAGTCTGACCTTGTTCAATGTGTATACAGTACAACATGCTCGTTTCCAAACCACACCGCGCATATCTCAGTTATATTCATGCATGCATGGATTTCAAACATCATGATCTCTTATTCAAATATTTGAATTCAACTTTACATTGATTATGACCTCACCTAGTCTTTTACACCTGCACGACCGTCTTCTCTTTATAATTGTACCACTAACTTTCTCTCGTGCATGCATGCACGCACACTACCAGTCGGCATTATCCATCGCACACATGCAATCTTTTCCTTCAGGTCGTTTTCCCATGCATGCATGTACACACCTCCCCCTCTCCATCAAATCGGGCTTTCTTTATCTCTCATGTGCATGCGCAATGTTCAATGTTCCTCTATGTGTGTGTGTATATAGCTAGGCCTTTCACAGTTTTCCACACAAACCGATCAACCTATATATCTAGTGAGGTCTCACCCTCTTTCCAACATCCAGATCGATCAATCTATACATCTCTATATAGGATTACATAGCTAATACACCCACATTAATTATATATCCAACGTCCCCCTCTCATCATCCATGCCTTCCGCTTCATCTCTCAGACGCGCGCATAGTGGCGAAGACAGGGAGCAGCAAGGGCCCTCTGCCCCCCTAACATCACTATATATTGAGGCTAATATGAATGTGATCATTAGACAATTGCTGGTAAAATGGTTTAAGTTGATGAATTGGACCTCCTTGTATAGGATTACCAATGCTTGTCCCCCTAGCTCATTTATTTTTCATGGCTCCTCCACTGCGCGCAACAATGCATGTTCTCGCCCCCTTTGTTTATATATTGAGCTCGCACTTGGGCACTCCTTCATAGTCTCCCTCCACTTGGCCCCTCGCACCATCTTCTAGCCCCCTGCCGGATTTTGCCACATGTACAATCTAGCAGACTCCATGGTTGAACTTAAGCATAATGCACAAACATCAAAACACAAGTGCTTCTCCTTTGTTCTAGAATCTTCTATATCATAACTGCCCAAACTTTTTTTCTAGTTGAATTGCCATTATTTGTTTTTTACTTTATGCTTTACAATGCACAATTCCATGAATCATAAAATAGATTAAGGGCTTCTTTGATTCAAAGGATCATCAAAGGAATTTTGGAGGATTCAAATCCTTAGGAATTTTTCCTGTCTTGGTTGTTTGATTCGTAGGATTGTAAACCATAGGGATTTTTCATAGGATTCATTTGCACTAGATTTAATAGGAAACATCTCATCCACTCAAACCTATTTGAAAGAATCCTGCGTTTTTTCTATGCACAATCGAACACTCATACAATCATGTAGGATTCAAGATGACATTCCACTCTAATCCCATGTTTTTCCTTTTCCCGTGTTTTGGAAATCCTATGAATCAAAGAGGCCCTAGCTTTTTTATAAAAACTAATTGATTTTGAATTAGATGAACTATAAGAATTAAACGAACGTCTACATCAGGCATATATGACTCAAAGCTTACATGCTATAGTGTGGTATTTATTCATAATTTCGTTGCCAAATCTGATGCGTGCAATGCACGTGTACCTTACTAGTACTTCGAGTATGTGCAAAACACATAAATTAGGATTCCAATGGCATGCTAGACAGTGTCTCTCTTACAGTTCATGAAGCCATGTGGCACATGTGGAGGCGTTGTCGCGACCTCCTTGTGTGGATTGATCACGGTGACGTGCTGCTGGTTCCAGAAGAATGTACTCATCCTCTCTGAAGCACAATGGAGGTACATGCACAAAGCGAAGATGTGCATGCACGCCACGCACACGTGGGTACACGGGGGGACACATTTTGGTATGAAGATCCACCCCATGTGATAATTTGATGCGTGTAAAGTCCTTCTTCATTGATGGTCAATTAATACAACGCATGCAAATTGAGTGGGCGTGAGGGAGGAAGAAAGACATTACTACTCCACTGCGTGCATGCGAGTAGTTAAATCATGGCTTGCTACTTCCATTGGTCTCCTTCGTATTTTGTGCCAAATTTTGATCATATTTTTAAGTAACATAATATTTATGCATGTCATAAAAAGTGGCACAAAAAAGGGGGCCAATAAACCAGGGGGCCAATAAACCAGGACGCAGGCAGCATGATCAATTTTTGCCAGGGCTACTATTGGTGGCCTTTGTATTTAAATATGGACGGGGTGGAGCTATCTTTATCTTAGCCTCGTAGGGCTCTCCCAGCACCTAGGCTCGCTGCCCCGCCTCGCCCACCGGATCCCGCCATGGATAATCATTTAGATCCCAGGATCCCGTGGGCTGCCCTCTCGCTGCGGCCCGCAGCACTGCCGCCTTTGAGCGAAACCCACATGTGTTTTAGAGGGGATTCGTTGCTCTGGAATCACAGATCGGTGGCACCAGAGGA
The DNA here is from genome assembly GCF_056163025.1 of Triticum urartu. Classification (NCBI taxonomy): domain Eukaryota; kingdom Viridiplantae; phylum Streptophyta; class Magnoliopsida; order Poales; family Poaceae; genus Triticum; species Triticum urartu. The sequence continues at coordinate 488,661,718 of NC_141876.1, read as the reverse complement.
CATGCCAGGTCTGCATTTCAGGTGGTGGGTAGCAAGGGAAAATTGGATCGAGGAAGCGTCGCATCGAATGGAGAGAAGTTCCCAGGAGTTGCGCCTGGCGCATCACAAGGTGGGGGCGCAAGTCGATCTCAGGGGAGAGATGTTGAGGGATGTCAGCATCTGGCAGCATCGCATTGATTTCGAGCTAGGGATAATGGCAGAGATCATATTCACGGAGTCAACTGTGGAGGAAAGAACGTGCACGCCTGTGCGACGGCATGAGCAGCCGGTGCAACTGTTCAAATGGGCGGTAGGAGAAGCCAAATCCCGGGACCAGTTGCGGCAGCGCCGCTGGGCATGCATCATAGGTGAGGTGAGCTGCCCTCCTTCCCCGCCAGCGATGCAGTGACCTAGTAGTCGGTTGCTGCTACAGTGAACTTGCAACGCCATGTTGGTTTGCAACCTTGACAATCACTCCATCTATATGTATTGTATTCCTGTGAAAATACTTGGTCATTTGGAAAAGGATGGTAATTGATTTATCACTAATTTTAGAATGCTTGGTGGTGACAATCAACCGAAGCCACAACCAGAAGTCTCCATCGCGTAATACTTTACGGTCGGTCGCACCAACAGATGGTTGGTTGGACCCGTTTCACCAAAGGGACACACATCGACTTGGTATGACATGTACGACCAGTTACGTCACTGACTTGTGTGACCGAATTTGAGTAGTGTAGTACTCCCTCTATCTCAGTTTACAAGTCTTGCACGTGTACCTAGGTCGTTAATTTGACCAACTTAATAAGAGGCATACATTACGAAAAATATATCATTACAAACTTCAAATATTCTATTTTTAATGATATACTTTTATGTTAAACAATTTATTTTATATAAGTTACATTGATGACCTAGATACACATGCAGGCCTTGTAAACTGAGATGGAGGGAGTACTTGTAATTTATGTTCCACTAAACTCATTGGGAGCCGTTTCGGGCCTCGAAATAAAAACCATCAATTAATCTTTACCTTGTTCCCATCACATTCCAAAGTACTAGTGCTACAATTAAGTGCAAGCCTGCTCACACCTACTAGTACGTACCAAACCTGAACGTGTTCCCACTATGCAGGTTTTAGTACTAGTGCTAGTACTTAGGTTATAAAAAGGGGAACTACCTAACCAAAAATTACTCTACCTTCCTCCTCATAAGTCCTTATTTGTCCGTCCTTACCATGGACGGTGTGCAGAGCTCTAGGTCAAGAACTACTCGTAACAAGGGAGCAGCAACCAAGGTTGCAGAAAAAGAGAGGGCTCGCCACCTCGCAAAGACCTCGAAAGATCTCTCACGGACAGGTGATGGCTCCCTGGAGCGCCCTAACCGTGGAGGCGAACATGCCGAGCTGGCGGCGCTGGAGTCGTTATCCCTCGACGGCATGCCCGATCAGCTCAATAAGCACCTCAATAAGAAGAAGGAGTTCATCCACGGCTTGGTGGAGCTACTGAAGGAGAGCCTCGACGACATGCCCGCTGAGCTCAATGAGTAGCGGGAGTTGACCGCCGGCTTGGTGATGCTTCTGAAGAAGAGCATTGCCTTGAAGAAGAAGGCGACCGGTGAAATCCTGCAACTTCTGGAGGACAAGGCGAAGCTCTGCCACGAGCTCGACCTACTGAAGGAGGAGAATGCCGGCTAGAAGAAGCTGAATGAGAATAGTAGTTCCTCGATGAAGATGCTGCAGGCCCTCGTCATGGAACAGAAGGAGGAGTTGGCGAAGCTCCGCATCGAGCACCCGACTGTTGTCAAGGTACGTAACGCGGCCGTGGAACAGATGATGAAGGCTCGCATCGAGAAATCCCGCGTCATGGACAGAATGAAGAAGATGGCGGAGGAGATATGCAAGGAGATGGAGGTCGTGGAGGCGATGAAGAAGAAGTTACGACTCCGCGGCTAGCAACCCTTCATGTAGTAGAGAGAAGCGCCCCAGACTTGTGTGTGCATCTTCCTTCTTTTTTGCGATGATAATCTTCCTTCTTCTTTTGCTCATGTGTTTCTTCTTTTGCTTCGGGTGTTTCGGCAGACGTGTCATGTTCTCTGCGAGGCATGAATAGAACAATGCTAACAATGAGATGACTAGCAAATTATATCATTTTTATCGCCATATGGCACTGTGCTGCTGCGTTCCGTGCTCCTCCATCGTACTCCAGTGGAAAACTTGAGTATACCGCATGGTTCTGTGCTCCTCCTCAGGTCGTCGGCACATTTATACGAGTAGTCAAATCACAAGGCCCCGCCTTCCAGCAGTAATGAGCCTTCAAATCACAAAGGCCCTCACCTCTCTTGAAACCGACCAAGCTAGACTGCCCCGCCCTCTAGCCTTCTAAAAATGTATACTTTTGTACAGTAGTAGTATCGATGGATTGCGCCATGGAGCAAAACTAACAAGATGAAATTTAAGAAAAAAGGTGGTACATATAGAGAGCGCTCGTCGCCAAATTATGCATATAGTACTATTAAAAAAGCTAGTACGTGCTTAAATGGGGTGCTAAATTCTATTAAAGAAATTAGCATACATATTTAATTCTTGGGTTCTTATTATTTATGCCACTAGTTGTGTATCACTACTCAGTTTTGCCATTAGAAGTTACAACTACTCAAAAATGCCATTGATCCGTGAGATGCCTGGTCAAAAATCCAATTAGATATCTAAAAATGCCATCGTTAAGTTAGATGTTGCTTAAAAATGCCATTAGACATTGTTATTTTCATGTCAAACCCGTTGACCATGTTATATGACAAAAATAAGCCGATTCTCACAATGATAAGTGTGGCCCCGCTTGTCAGGAGTAACCAAGCGAATAATTTTATAGGAAAATAAGAATGTTGTTGGGATCAAGTAGGCCCCACACTTTATTTTCCTGTAGTGAGATAGAGGGAGAGTTGGCATGTTGGTACATCGGTATTTATTTCATTATAACATGTCAAAAGAGATTTGAGTCACAATAATGGTGTCCAACACAACACACCCCTCAAATAAAACTAAGCACCCTGAAATTCTTTGACAACTAAACTGCTGGTTGTATGATGCTGGCCATACATATTGGACGTATATAATGTGAATAAACGAGTGGTAGTACTATACCAACTAAAAGATGAACTGTAAGAAATACTAGTATGTACGTACTAAAGAGTTAAACTAACGAGAAGAAACATAACATAGTTCTGCTGGGGGCTTAGCACCACACACCCCTCAAATAAAACTAATCACACCTGAAATTAAACTAAGCAACTAATCCGGTAGACACTGCATTAGAACCACCATGAGCAACGACACTGCCACCTTACTAGGAGTCCTCGTCCATGTCCTCGACTTCGTCCTGGTCCCTCTTCCTCTTGGTCGATACTTCTTTGCTTGAACCACACACTTGGCTCTTGCTCTTCATCCAACCCTTGTAGATATTGAAACAAAGGTAGCCATCAATTGCAGCATAGTGGATGTGGTCTATATCTAGTACATTCCACTGCCATGCACGATGAAACTTGTGTGGAGGTTTCTTCAGTTTACCATAGGAAGGATGAACCATGGCTCCTGCCAGGGTCAGCATTGAAGGCTGATCAGGGGAGGGCACTAGCCCATTCTTCTGGAGGTCGAAGGGGTTGCCTACAACGAGGCATATCCGATCCAGGACTCTTCTGTTGTTCGTAAAGTCTAAAGTAACAAATTTGACTTGGCCGCCCTTGAGGAAGTTATTAAATTCCTTGCACTCAATGTCGGCATGGCATATGTGGTAGACCAAGCATAAGTCATGCACGCAAACCTGAATCACGGCAGGCTTCATCTTCTCTTCCTTCTTTAGATTCTTCTCTTTGTCCAGGGTTGTGGTGTACTCAACATCTAGCCCAGCGACCCACTCATCATTTGAGTTTTCGAACATGCGTCTGAAGCGAGCAAGGCATCCTTTCGCCGTTGCGGAAGAACGAGTGTAGATGACGTCAAACTCATTGTCGGTGATGGTTCTAACCTTGTACTCACCGCTGATCATGGTGATTTGGGATGCCATGGATTTGGGAGGAGGGTTAGGATTAGTGGAACTACCGTAATGTGAAAGGATGGGACGACTAGGACCGAACTGCCGTAATGTTAAAGGACGTCCAGGGACGAGTAGGAGCGAACTGCTAGCGGTTTTTTCATTGTAAAAATGCTGAGTGGGGCATGCGAACGGCAGGTAGTGGCTTTCCTGGTGGATAAATGGATTCATGCACAGTACTATGGGGGCCCAATTAGATGTCATGTCTACTCAACGCCCAATTAAATGGCTTTCGATGTCATGTCAAGCGTCGGGAAAATTATAGGTGATACAAAGCTTTCCATTCTCCCATGATACGGGCTTCTGAGAGCCCTTAGATCTAAGATCAAATGGTTGCATGGCGTGATTCTAGACCTATGGGTGAATATCCTATCCTGGATTGTTATTATGCAAATTTTCAGCAACTTAGCATGCGACCGTAACTTGCTGTTAAATCACACAGCCCTACGTTTGCAGCAGCCTACTCCCTCATCTTCTCGCATCTCTGTCGAACCAACTAGGCGGAACTGCCCCACCTACCATGTGGGAAAAGCCTCGTCCTCGACTTTTAAATAGTACAGTACACTAATTTTGTTTCCATGGATTGCGCCATGGAGCAAAGCCTCAAGAAAACGGCGGTACACATGTACGGAGTATACAGCACGCCCGTTGCATTCGCGTCGCACCCCAGATGGTCGGTCGGTCTGGCATGCAGCTCTCCGAATGGAACGCATGTCATATTGCGTTTGCACACACATGTGGGACCGCAATTGAGAACCGACCATAGGCATACTACCTGGCCCCGCAAGTCGGGTGAGTCAATAGAAGAGAGAGACGAGCGATAGTACTAGAGAAGTGTTGTACAGACGTTGGTGCCTGGATGATCCCTGCATGACACGGAAGATCAGTTCGTCCATGCATGTGACCAGACTCCAGCAGACACGCCTGGATTGGCTATCATCTACATATCGTGCAGGCTATGTTGTACAGGGCTATAGTTTTGATGAGAAATCTAAAAAAGGTTTCTTGTCATCTCGCAATATTAGGTGTCATGTGCTTCGAATCACTGCGAGGGTTAAACAGCGACAACTGAGTTCCTCCAAGGCACTGGTCATTGGGGGCACATGCACGAAGACTACTCGGCTGCCATCTAGGTCAAGCCGGCTATGTTAATTAGGACATCTATCGATGGACCCCTCTTCTACGAGCTTATCTTTAATTTGAGCTTTGATCCTCGTCTAGTTTGTCCGTCGGGATTCATGATGTCTCCTTTGGGCAGCGAGGTTATGGTTTCTTGTCATGTGGCATTTTTTGTGTTATATGTTATAATCCGGTGCTTCAGATCAAAATGACGACAACTGCGCCTCCAGGGCACGTGCATGAAGACTTCTTGATAGTCATTGACGAGGTCAAGCCGGCTCCGGTAGACAAAAGAAAACTAGTAGTACTCCACTATATAGGCAGGAGCCTCCGCGCTTGCTTGCTAGTGTTGCTCTTTTCACACTGTCTCGTCCTCTCCATATCTAAACACGACAGCGGTGGCCACACTCTCTCTCTCTCTGCTCACCACTGGTCATAGATCCAGCCGGATCCTCTCTGCCGGGGAAGGTGAGAAGGTGCAACGTTCACGTGGTCGTCCTCGGCGACGGATCTTACCCACTGCTGGCGTGTCTCGATTAGCGTGCCTTGCCGTTCTCTCCCAAGCACCGTTGGCTAGGGAGGGCCTCCGACCCCTTCTTCCTCGCTGTCGTAGTGTGGGAAGATCTGGCCTCCCACCGCCCACCTAGCGACATCCCGGCGACCCTCAGGTTTAACTTCCTTTGAAACCGGCCTTGCTCTACTTCTCGAGCTCCTGACGTCGCTGCATTTGTATCTTTTACTATTTCTTAGGCCCCCTCGTAGATAGGATCGATCAGTTGTTCGAAAGCCACCTAAATTTTTACTGTTAAGAGGTAAAACTAGTAATCTAGTACTACTTGGTTCAAACAGGGAAGAAAGGGGTGGGGGTGGGGGAAGATTTGTTACCTAAATCTAGGACTTGGTCGAAAGAGGAAATAATGGGGGCGAAAAGTAGCAGAGACTAGCTATCCAACTGGTCTCTTGGTCTAATAGGGAAATAAAGGGAAACGCAGTACAAACTCAATATAAACCCGATCTATTGGTTGAAAAGGAAATAAAGTGGGGACTGGGGGACAAGTCAACAGAGTAAGTCCAGCACTATATTTGCTAGCCTCACACAGTATAAGGTGGCTATACCGAACAAAAATGGGACCAACCCAGATATGTAATGCCACTCGTAAAATGTAGCAGTTGCACTGTTAAAAATAAGGCCATGTTAAACCAATGTTGTTTTCAGTGTAATGCCTCCAGTAATATGAATCAAAGGCACTTTTTTTCATGTCATGCTAAATTTCCCATTAATATAAGTTGCTTCTTTTCATTAGAAATGCAACTGTCCTGGTCCGCCTACTCTCCCGTGCCCAAATACCAACTCTGTAGCAGTTGTTAATGTAATGTTGCTGGTAAAATGAAGCGATGGCACCATTAAAGTAATGTCGTATTTAACGGTTGCCATAGTTAATCCTAATGCCCACACTAATATCTAGCAATGTTGCTGCTTTAGAAATTGCTACTGTCCTTGTAGGATTTCCATTCAGATAAGGAACATG